>NC_061116.1:30381734-30392363 GCF_002878395.1 Capsicum annuum
AATTACTTAATAGCAGTTGAATGTGATTCAACCTTCAGGGTCAATCCTGAAACATCGGCCATGAGTTCTTTAAGTAAAGTTTTATGAATCTCTTGACCCTTCATCATCTTAGCCAATATCTCTTCTATTCTTTATTCTGCTTCTCGTCTTCCAGGTGGGATGTATTTATCTCTTTTCTACTCAGACATACTACTAGGTATTTGTAGGGTCCTCTCTGAATTTGGATTCAATTGGAGAAAGGGATTGCCTCTACTCTATGTGCTAGGCATACACCAGCATAGACCCAATTAATAAAAACAATAAAAGGAAAACCCAAAAATTTCAACAAATTCAAATCACAAATCACCACCGTGTTCCCCAGCAATGGCGCCAAGATTTTGATGACATCCAAACTACACCTTCTCTCAAAAGATGATATGATCATTGTCAAAATATTGTAACCCAATAAAAGTTGGGGTCAAATCCTAGGGGAACATGTGGAATCATTGATCTCAGTAGTTGAGTCAACAGGAAGAAACAGGAAAGTAAATGGGCAATTTTGTGTAGTAATCTCGAGTAAGTAACGATATCAACTCCAATTGTAATCAATTGTTGGTGAACACTAGGATTGTGCTTCCCCTGGATTCTTAACTTCGTAGGCTTATAGTTCTTTGTTGAACCAATCCAATACTTTACATGTAGAATCGATACGTTATATACTTTCTATTGTCTTTTGGATGAGCAGAAAGATTTTACCCTTTACCTTTTGAGTCTGAGGTTGTCGCATTACTAACCCTTATCTTGATTCTTAGTTAACAATTACCTCTTGGGTCTCTAGTTATTAGATGAAATTTAACCATCTTACTAAAATATTACCTAGTAGTATGGATTTATAGTTAAACCCCAAATTATTGTTGTCATTATCTTTTCCTCAGCACTACTCCTATTATGGAGTAAGTAGAAATAATCTAGGCGGGATGCTAACATTTGCTACTGCTAAGAAATCTATTATAGTAAAGATAATGCAATGCATGCCATGGGTATCAGTTCAATTCAACATAACACTTCCCCTACTTTGTCAATCTGCCTGGGTTTTCACAATCCTAGCTATGGGTTTTTAGCCGCTCATGCCTGTGAAGAGATCAATAACTTTCATAATTGAAAGTATAGATAAAATTACAATGATAATAAGCGTTAAAACCCACAACCATAACTGAATTAATGAACTGAAGTCAATTCAAGAGAATCCCAAGATCAAAATTGAATCTTGGAATCTAAATTTTTTTGTGAGTATCAAAAGATGTAACTCCTACTAAGAAACACATAAAGGGTATTTATAGTACATGAAGAATCCCTAAAATCAAATCCCAAATGAAATAGGAGAAAATAGGGTCTGTGCCTACATATGGCCTGCTGGGTGTGGTAGTACCTTCAGTCCTCACCTTGGGCACAGGTATAGGGCGCGGGTGCCAAATGAAAAAATCCTGCAAGTTCAGCTCTCGGGATTTTGGACTTTTGGCATTTTCTTTGCCTACTTCCTGTTCGTAGGTCCTATATGCGGTCCGTAGGTTGACTTAATAAGTGCCAAGAGTCATCTTTTTAGCTCTTCTTTAATTCTTAGACATGCTTTGATGACAAACAAGTTAGAACGTGTCCCGATCATCCATAATTTCTCCAAAATAACCAAAAACACCTTTTTTTCCTTTTTCCCAAACATTCAAAACATGATTTCCTACAAAACATACCCGAAATGCATCATATCTAACAAAATAACCTAATAAACCTGCATATTTTCCTTGTTTTAAGCATTGAAAGTGCTATATTTCTATAGCACATCAGTGTTCGAAAGAATTCATGAGTGAAATTTAGTGTTTTATCAAAACGTTAACACTAAGACCCTAAATCTAGTTTGTCCAAAACCCTTAGATAAATTTAGACTAACTCTTGATTGCCCATGCATGAACACTGCTTAGGAGAACATAAACCCAAGATCTCTCTTAATTTGATGAATTAACAATTGTATTGATCTTTTATTAGTGTGATTTGGTAATTGTATTCAACAAAATTAAACATTCAACCCCCCAATTTACTTTTATGTTTTGTTTTAGTCTTGCATTACGGGTTAACATATATTTAACTCTCAACATGCATAGGTGTTGAAATCTAGCTTGAAATCCTCGAGGATTCGACCCCGACTCTTGTTAGGTATATATTGAAAACAACCACCTTGCCTCGAAATGATAGTGTAAGTTGAGTGTTATTAATGGTCAGGCAGAACATACCATTTACACCTTTGTAGACATATAGAGAGCGTATGTGATCTATTTCAAGGGTATTTGGGATGATTATCTACCTTTGATCGAGTTTGCGTATAATAACAACTACTGCTCCAGTATTTAGATGGCCCTATTTGAGGCACTTTATGGAAAAAAGTGTAGATCTCCTATTGGTTGGTTTGAGGTTAGTGAAGCTATATTGATAGGGCTAGAATCAATCCATGAGGCTATGGAAAATTTTTAGCTTACTAGAGAAAAGCTGAGAATGACTCAGAGTCTGTAAAAATCCTTTACAGATGTGAGGAAAAGTGAGCTTGAGTTTGTTGTTGGTGATTTTGTCTACTTGAAAGTTTCACCTATGAAGAGGGTGATGTTATTTGGGAAGAAAGGAAAGATAATTCCCCACTTTATTGGTCCTTGTGAGATTATAGGTCGTTTTAGCAGAGTAGCGTATGCATTAGATTTTCCAAAAGACTTAGCAGCAGTGCATCCAATCTTTTATGTTTTATCGCTAAAGAAGTGCATTATCGATCCCACACTGGTTGTGCCCTTAGAAAATGTGGGTGTGAAAGATAGTCTCTCTTACAAAAATGTTTCTATTGAAATTCTTGACCATTAGGTTTGGGGGTGAGGAATAAAGAGATCACGTAGGTTAAGGTTCTTTGACAAAGTCAGTCGATTGAAGGAGCTAATTGGGAAGTAGAGACAAATAGGATGATCAAGTAACCTCATATCTTCCCTTCGAACTTAGTACCTACTTAAGGTAATAGTCCCTTAATTAATTAATTCTTTCTATTTCATGTCACCCAGCTATTCTCATGTCATAGCATGCATCCATGAGTCCATATCAATCCATATTTCAATTACCGACTCAATGTCATGTCAGTGTTCAGCACTTAGAAACTCAATCAAGGGATCCCAGGTACAAATAGTGTTACAGGGTTCCAATAATGTCAGGAGAAGTTGGGTAGAAAATATGGAAATTGCAGCTCTTTTCCCCTAACCTTCCAGCTCAGTCAGTTTCCATTGGGGGATGAATGACCCAAGCCATGGCTAGAACCATGCTTAAAGTACATTTAGGATTAAACATAAGTTTTTAATAGTATGAGAAGGAATTTGGCCATGTACCAAGTCCATAAGAATCTCCTAGGCCTTAACCAAGCCAAAGCCTCCCTTACTAATAGAATACTCAAGAAATAATTAGCTTTACGTGAGCATAACTTCTAGATTATGAAACATCTTTGATCTATATACCCACCAAATGATAGATATTTGAATAATCTTTCCAAGGAATCTAGCTTCACCAATACAACACCAGAGTAAGAATTTATGGTCTTTTTAGTAAACACTGCTCTGTAGTGAGATACCATGAGCCAAACCACGAACATGGCTACACTGTACGTCATACAACAGTCTTATCTAATAGAGACAACCCTAACATCATAAATTTGACAAGTGTACCTTCCTACCACGAGAAGCAACTACGATCATACTTTGAAACCACAATCCTAAGAATAATCGTGAGTCCCACAGATGCTCCTAATTTAATCTCAAAACCTATGAACCAAGGTACGATTGTAGGTAGATCCCACGATCATACCAAGGCTCATCTAATCATGTTCAGAGAGATCTCATCTAGATCCCAAGAAAAGTGCCACCTACGAATATAGGTTGGTCCTACGATCATGGGTAGATTTTGTACGTCCTTCCCAGTAGTTTCCAGTTGCGAATGTTAAAGGGGCATAGTAGTATTTTCTACTCTTTTAATATCAAAACTATGTCATTTGATTTATTTCAAGGATGGTTATTGGGGTTAATATTTCCCTAAGACCTCTTTATTCAAAAAAAATCCAACACTTAGTTTCAATCAAAGAAAATGGGCAGTTTCTTCCCCCAAGGCAGAGCTAGGGTTCATCTTCTTCAGGCTACTAATTCCAAAGAATTCTTTAAGGTTCTATCTCCAGGCATGTGGGACTTCATTAATGGGTCCATTTTTCCCCATTGAGTCCTAAAGTTAACACAACTCTCCATCTCAGTTCCTTTTTCACAATTTAGGGTTTATGGATATTGGCAGATCATTGATATCTCACTCCCTTGGTGTCATTGAGTTATAATCCCCGTTTTATCAGGAATTTCAGTATTATTACATAACCGTGATCACAAACCCTAGCTATATTGTAAATTTCATGATTGTTGGACCTGAGTATTGAATTCTTTAAATTCATTCATCTTATAGAATTGGCATCATAGTTGCATTCTTTAGGGATGGTGGGTTATAAACACCTGATAACCTAGGATTTCATGCGTATACTTTTGGGTATTATATCCTCCAGTTTACATGCTTTGAATGCTTTTAGATAATGTATTTATTTTCAGTCTTGAGATTATTCTTAGCATTGAGCATTACAGTTGTTAGTGTCATTTAGTTGGGTGTAGTACTTAGCACCGAGTGGACGCAAAGGTAAAGGCTCATCCGCCAGTTAGGTTGAGATCCTTAGTAGAAGTCCCTAAGTCCCAATACTACGGCACCACCATAGGTTCTAAAGGGTCACCCATCATACCAGACTTGACATCTTGGTCCTTTTGAACATCAGTTTAGTGGATCCACCTTAGTCCATGTTCATACACTTGAAAAGGTACTGAACACCCTTCCAGCTGGGGTTACAGGTGGGACACCGTTTAGCTCATTTTGGGATCCACAATTTATAGTTCAGATCCAAATTCTTATATGACTTTTTATTTTGTTATTTAGTTTATTATACAACACATGTTGATTACTCAGTCTTGCATTAGTTATCATGTTACGTGTACCATGTTCAGCTTATATCAGTTATTTTCTATATTACATACTCAGTACATTCAAAGTAATGTTGTGCTATATTATGTCATAAAATAGGTTCTGAAGCTCATCATTTGGATCGCACCTAGTACATTCTCATACTGTATCAGCAATAGTATTTTGGTGATTCCTCATCATGCGAGGGCTAGTGTCAAAATTTCATTTTGTCTTTGTGTTTCCTGTTTTCAGATAGTTAAATTTAGCTAGGGGCCTATACCATTAACTCTTCTTAGTAGAGGCTTTCAAATTTATAGTTAATGTGCAGCTTGTGATCTCAGATTCTGTTATTGTTGATTGATTTTCTTTTAAATATTTGTTTCATTATTCAGTTCAGCTTCCACATAAGTGGTTTTATTAGTTATTTTCGATATTCTTAGTGATTTGCCAGGCCATGGGTTAGCTTGGCGTTACTTGTGACTCTAAGTACTGTGTTACAACTAGGGAGTAGTCTTGAGTTGTAACAATTATATTTATATGTTGCTTGAGCTCAGTCGGTCCATGATGTCTGCTTGGTACCGTCTGTTTTTGTCCTCATACTACACTTTTACATATTTTTTCCTGATGCAGATCCCAATACGAGTCATCACCGCTAATGTCCTTCTCGTGCAGAGCTATTTTTTATCAAAGATTTGGGGTGAGCTCTTGACATTTGGAGTTGCACCATCCCACTCTTGTTTGTGCTTGTCTTTATTTTGTACTCTCGGAGACAATTCTGTATATAATGTATTTATCTAGTACTCCTCTCGTATTTAGTAGCTCTTACACTTACTGATACCAGGTCTTGGGGCTTTTAATATACCTTTAATTTAAAAATACAAGATATAAAAATTTCTAAACTTTTTTATACTCTAGTCAAATCAATATAGGAAAATCAAATTAAAGCAGAATGAGTACAAGTTTACGTGCCTCTCACCTTTCTTACGTTTTCCCCAAAATTTAAAACCTTTTATTGCATACGCAACTTTGATTATCATTCAACAATGACATACCTGGTGTTAGTGGTGTGATCAGATTTTTCACCGCAAGGTATTAAATATAAATAAGTAAATTTATGAAAAAGTTAAGCTGTCAATATTTTTACTAGTTATAGAGTATAATTTTTCAGACGAAGTAATGTTGGTTGACATCCTTCAAGAACATGTGTTCACCGCTTTATAATCCTACAAGCAGGGTCAGGATAACCATTAAGGAATGGAGCAAAACTTTCGGATGGGACATATTTTTTATAATCCTCCTTGAAGTTGTTGGTATGACCTTTAAAGTTAATTAACAAGGAGTTGGGGAAGTAGTTAGAAATAAAGGATGAGAGCCCATAAAATTATAACACACGTGGAGGGTGTAGATTCATTTGGGAATTAACGAGCTTGGAGGGTCCAAGTCACAATGCACCACAGGTGTTGAATAGCCATTGTGGAGATAGTTCATTGCAGATGCAACATCTATCATTATATCTAATCTCTGCAATAAATTCAAGAACAAGTTGTGAGAGTATAACCATCTATAAAGTGTCCCATTGGGCATGTATTCCAACACTAGGGCCTTGAAATCCAGGTTGGAGCAGCTCGTTATGATTTTGGTCAGATTTCTGTGGCGAAGGTTGCGAAGTATCTCACATTCTGTGTCAAAGCTTTTGAATGCACCCTCCTGCTGAACATTAAATACCTTTGCTGCGAAAAAGGTACCATCCTTAAGTATCCCTTTGTAGACAATGCTGAAACTCCCTTTCCCAAGCAAGTTGCTTTCATTGAAGCCTTCTGTTGCCTGTTCAAGTTCATAATAGGATATTCTTTCATGCCCATTTGCCAGAGATACATCTGCTTGACCTGCATTCTTCTTTCTCTTTCTCAATCTTAACACCATATATCCAACGGCCAATGTAAGGAATGATCCAGTCCCTAACAACGTGTATAAACCTATAAGCACTCTTTTTCCTCTTGACCTCTCTGTAGATTTAGTTTGGTTTTACATTAAACCGGGAGTCACCACAGAGTGCATCATTAGACAGGAAAGATTGACTAGTGACATTTGCAAAAGGACCGCCAATGGGAATCTCTCCTTTAAGGTTATTGAATGAGAAGTTCAGGTATTTGAGATACACAAGAGCTTCTAATAACTTTGGAATTTCACCGCCAAGATTGTTATAGCACAAATCCAAGAATTCCAATGCCACCAGTTTGCCAAATGAATATGGAATAGGCCCATCTAATCTATTATGTGCCATAGAAAGATTAATCAATTTATCTAGATCCCCTAGAATGCTTGGAATCTTACCAGAAAAATTATTTTTTGACAGATCAACTAGAGTTACAGCCTTTAAATTTCCAATCTCCTGGCGAATTGTCCCACTCAATAAATTGGATGAAATATTGAATTCTATGAGATCGTGAAGGCCCCCAATACTTGCAGGTAATCTAGAATCCAGCCTGTTGTAATCTAGATAAAGATTTCTCAAACTCGTAACATTCCCTATGCATGGTGGCACTGAACCAGAAAACTGATTTCCTGACAAGTCTAATGCACCGGATTCTTTAAATTGCATATAAAATCTGGTATGACTCACTCTATCTTGTTGCTTTTTAGGTAAAGTTCTTGAAGGTTCAGCATGCCTTGGATAGTATTTGGAATATGTCCAGTCAACTCATTCTAATGCAGACTCATATGTATCACTCCAGTAAGATTACCAATTTCTTTTGGAATGATGCCCTTTAGTTTACAATCTGGTGCTGTAAAAGTTTGCGAAGAGTTGGAGAAATTCCCAACTGATGTAGGAAAAGTGCTATCCAGTTGATTACCATCAAACGAGAGTACTCTTAGATTCCTACAGTTTGTCAATGGTGTAAGGGAGCTGAATGTTGTATCGCTGAAAAAAGTATTCCCGGCCAAGTTTAGATGCTCAAGGTATCTTAAGTTACCAAGTGATTCAGGAATTAGACCTGTGAAACTGTTGATTGAGAGATCAATTCTCCTGAGTTTCGAAGAATTTGAGATGGAACTAGAGATAAAAGCAATCAGATTATTTGCTGCACACTAAAGTTCTTCTAGGATGAGCATTCCACGACCTAAATCTGAAGGTAGAGTACCTGAAAGCTTGTTTTCTGAAAATGCTAGGAACTGCAGTGTTGAAATGTTAAACAGAAAAGGAAGAAAAATTTCATCTCCTGTAAGGAAATATTAACTACCTTCCAAATGCAGATCCGAAATATATAGTCCTGTAAGAGCAGTTAAATTGGACAGCTCTCTTGGAACAGTTCCAATAAACTCTTTGAGTGACAATGACAAGATTTGAAGCTTTCTGCACTTTTCTATGTTTGGTGGAATAACACCGCTTAGGTAGTTTTTTGAGAGGTGAAGTCCTTTCAAGTTTGGAAGATGGTTACATATAGTTATTGGAAGCTGTCCAGTAAGATTGTTTTCGGTAAGAGCAATGTTTTGCATCATTGTAATGTTGAATATTGATGTTGGTATAGAGCCAGTAAGTTCATTAAGTTGCAGGTCTAGGATAGTAAGATAATGAAGATCACTGATTCCCCGAGGGATCTCTCCTTTGAGGAAGTTGTTCTGTATTCTCAACTCTTTCAGTTTTGTCAGATTGGAAAGGGAAGATGGAATTTCCCCCGAAAATTGGTTGCTCGAGAGGTACACAAAGCGTAGGTTTGGTAACAAACTTAAAAATGACGGAATGTTACCAGTGAAGTTATTGCTTGTGACACTAATCAATTTCAGCCTCTGCAAATGAGCCAACTTTACTGGCAATTCTCCATAGAAAGAGTTGTTACTGATCCCGAGGAAACAAGAAATGAGAGGTTTCCAAGGTGTGGAGGTATAGTACCATGAAGTTCCAAGCTAGAAATGTCTAAAGCAGTGACTCGATGGTGACGTTCCGATCCAGCTACAAATTGGGGTTGAAGAAGACCAGTTTCTGGCTAAGATGTTGTTACGATGAGAAGAAATGTGTGATTTCAGTGCAAGAAGAGCAGCTTCATTGGTGCTAATATTTGGAACAATAGCAAGTGAAATGTGGTGATGGAGTAGAATGAAAACTGCAAGAGCAAAGAGAAGATTACAACTTCTGCCCATAATTGCATGAAGCTGAAGGTTTCTCTTTTTTACTTTTTGAACTAAAAAAAGAATTAATAATGCAAAGCAATAATCTTAGAAGATTTATAATGTTAGTTTCTGGTTAAGAGTCAATTTTGGGTAGCGCAAGTATTGTGACAGAAATAGACACTAAAATCTCTAAGGAGAATAGTATTTTCCTACTGCCAACGGAAACACACTATTGTGGTCAACCAATAAGACTTTTATGTGCTATATCAGATTTTCAAGACAAGTTGTATTCATTCATCTCTCAGCCTCCCTCTCTCTCTCTCCCTCTTTCTCTCTCTCTCTCTCTTTTGTTAGAGTTGATTTTTTCCATTTCTTTGAGATAAAAAGTTAAGGCCCACCAGTTGCCGTATGTGGGATTTCCAGAGTGTTTTTAGTAGGCAAAATTTCACATATAAATCCCTCTTTAGCTTTTAAAAGAAAAAAATAATTTGGGGATTTTATAAATTAAGAGCAAAAACACAAAATTAAGTCTTTACACTTGATGGAACAACCCATCCCAAATTCAACAACACAAAAAAAATTAAAATCGGCCCAACTGTTTGCCTCACATACCCGCCCATATTCAATTTGTTATTACATATAAAGCACTATAAGGGTTTCCTAAATTCATTTCCTTGTTCTCCGCCGCAACAGCCCTATTTCAGCGAAGAAATGGTGACCTTCTCCTTGTTGAATCCTTACTTCTGCCGATACGTGTTGTGGATCATTAATGTTGTGCCATGGATGAATGCTGCTGCTGCTTGTACCAGCTCTCAGAGTAAGTTCTTCTTCTTTTGACTTGTCTTCATTCTCATTTTCAGCTCATTTAACCTATGATGATGGTGCTTCTAGCTGTGTTCTCCGGTGGATGGGATAATTCTCATGTTTTTGAGCTGTATTTAGGGATCCAGGTCCCTGAATGGTATTCCAGATCCAAGTAAGCTCAACCTCTGCCTTTCTTAGTTTCAGGTTCCACATTCGTTTACTTACCTGAACCTAAAATTTGATGTAGTTACAGTCGGTATGGAGATAATGGGATGCTCGGAACCGTAAGTAATTGGACTGTAATGCTTCTTTCAGGTGTAACAATTGCAAGAATCTCACATGACCCTCCCCTTTTGTTGCAAGTCCTTTTTGATGACTGACATAAATTAGGCCAGCAGGCTTGTTCACATTTTTTGTTGCCTCTCTAAATTGTAAATATTTTCTTGTGAATTATCAACTCTGTAAGCTGTAGCCTACTCAGCCTGTTTATTCTCTTGTTGCTACCAGTCTTATGTATGGACATTGGAGCTTATCACTGTTAAGTATCTTTTCACCTGTAGTCTCTAGTTGTTGAAAACTTGTAATTGTGAAATCCCCCTTTTCAATGGCTAGATTAGTCAAGTGATCTGCCAATTGATTTTCTTCTCTCATAATGTGTTGATATTGCACTTGCTTATTTTCCAG
>NC_061116.1:30392463-30396398 GCF_002878395.1 Capsicum annuum
TAGTCATAAAATATTTATCAAATATTTTTTCCAATATGATTTTTCTTATACGTACAATTTCTATATCCCTAAGTACATACAAAACAAGTATAAATTTATCTACCATTTCGTCAGATAAATAAGTATTCATTTTTCATATGATGTTTTTTTCAAAATATTCCCTTCAATCATACACATAACAAAATATTATTATTTTAGATTACTATACACTAGATTATTCTTAAATAGCATATTCTTCAGTCACTATTAGCATGGTAATCTGGATACTTTTCCCTTAAACAATGCCTCTACTCTGGCTACTCCCCTATCACGGCTTTCTTGCCTCACCGGTTTCGCCTTTAGGATGACATAGTTCTTAGGGATTTTTTTCCTTTTCCACTTTGCTAATAAACTTCTTAACATGCTATTCTTCGAATAATTCTACTATAAAGTAACTATCATAAATTTATTTTATCATATCATGATTGTCAGGAATTTATGAATTTAGCTATTCATAATCGTAAATAAATATACCTGTTCTGGTAGGTTTGATAATTCTCGGCTTTGTTTATCCATAACTTTTCCTTAGAAATATATTTATTTTTTATTAAATATTCAAAAAGTTTTTTGTGTACAAGAAGGAAGGCTTACTTTCAACACATGAAAGTCTTGCCTTTATCTTACCGAATGGCTTACATATTTATAAGAGGAAAAGAACTATTCCTACTTTACACGTTTTACATGTAAACTATACTATTCCTAGTTCTTACAAAAAAGTCTTCCTTTTCAAATGTAGAAAAAGACTAGACTAAACTAGACTAGACTTTAAAGTATAAAAAGGCAAAAAACTAGGTCCTATCTAAAGTATCTTTACAAAAGAAAAAATCTTAAGAATAAAAAACAAAAGAGCAATAATGGCACTTTGGCCAAAAATTCAAAAATAATTTATGTAACAAAAATTCAAGACTATACATGTCACTTTCTATCTTTTATAATCTTATCTTTTGTCTTTATTCCTTCATTACTACTTTGCTTCTTATTTTTTTTCTATCTTTCAGTTGGTGTTCTTATCTCCTTTTATTCTAGTTGAACTTTTGGAATAATATTATCTTCTCCATTACATCTCAAACATTGATAGTCTGAATATTTGTGTCCAATTATCTTGCAATATCTTGTTAATAATTCTTCTGAAATAAATCTCTTCTTAATTGCTCTTGCAGTTAGTTGTTTCTCTGGGTTGATTGATGTTAGAATTCATTGTCTAGCATCTTCCATATCTGTTTGTCATAGTTCTCTTGAATTTGAATAAATCATTTGATGATCTCTTGAATAATAACTCCATATTGGGTTTTCATTGATACAATTATTTGCTAATTCTTGAACAATCGTAGCTATTCCAATAAGTCATTTATTTGCATAAAAATCAAGTATCTCAATTTTAGGTATCTCTGGCTGCTGAACAGTATCTTCCGGTATAATCATATCTCTGGTTAATCCTATTTTTACAATTTGTATAACTGGTTTGATCTCGTCATATAATATCTCTGCTGGTATAGTATAAAACTTTATAAAAAATAAATTTCCTTTGTTTATTCTTTTATAAGTGATGAATGCTCTATATAATTCTGGTATATCTGTTAGTTCATTTTCTTTATGGATATATACGGTATTTAATAATCCATAACTGAAACAAGTTTTAACTAAGCTTGGGTTAGTTTTCGGTAGTGCGATTAACTTGTTGTAACCTTGTAATTTTTAGGTTATATAGTTTGTGTTTGGTTCTTAGATATCTGTGGCTATGGGTTTAAGGTTTAGATAAGTCTGTATTGTGTGGATATTTTTTATGTATGCTCGGGTTATGCGGTTATAGGCTTTTTTATCTTGGTTCAAACTTTCTTGATATGTGGAAATTTGTGGGGGTGTGTACAAGGGTTTTTTTTGTGTTTTTGGTATAAATGGTTTTTCAAATATCTTATTCATGTTCATGTTCTGATATCTTTGTCCACTAACTCCTTTGCTTGTACCTGCAATTGTAGGTTGATATACGTTATGGGTTTTATGGAGTGTCCTAACGTCTCCTTTTAGCTCTGGAATTTTGATTTCTTTCGATCGACGTAGCTTTGCACACTATTGAGTTAGCTGATTCATAGCTTTAGACTTCAGTTTAACTTCATTAGTCTTTAGCTTTTCTATTTCATTACCCATACTGTCCACTTTAATTGAAAGCGTAGTTAGGATTTTGAGTATTTTTTCTAAAGCATCATCTTCTATTATATCAGTCTATGTAGCTTTGTCTTCATATGTAATCTGCAATAACATTTTTGTTAGTACTAATTACTTCAATTATAAATGTAAAATTTAATATATTTAATACTAGTCTCCGAATCTATTTCGTTGTAACTGAATTTTGTATTTTCTTTGTTAACCACCAGCGTACCTGTGTATTATCTGTTCGTACAATAAACTTGTTATATACAATCTATGGCTCAAATGCTAATAAACATTTATATAATGAACATAATTCTTTTCTATTTGTTTCCCATTTTATTTCTATTTCATTAAACGTACCTGAGTAGTATCTACAATGATGTTCAAATTTTTCTTCTTCATATCTATATTTAAGGACTCCTCCATAACAATATTCACTAGCATCTGCTTCTAATATATATAAAAAAAATTTATTTTCGACTGAGAATTGTAATTTTGGTAACTCTTTATAAAGTATTTTTATTTTTTGAACTTTTTTTCATCTTCTTCATTGTAATTATGTTGTATATCCTTTTTTTATTTTATTTTTTTCTATCTTTATTTCTGATATTTGTTTTTTTTTTGAATTCTTAGGCATTTTACAATTTCTAACTAAATGTCCTAGTTTTCCACAATTATAACAAGTACATTTTTTTATAGATTTCTTTTTCCCATATGGTCTTTTATGTTTATAATTTTTTGCATACTATCTTTTTCTTGATTTCTTATATTTATATTTTGTTTTTTTGTATTTCTTATATTTCTTATGTCAACAGTTAATTTAAATCAATATTACATAACAGGAACAATAAATGAAAAAGAATATTTAATACTCTTAAACACAGGACAAGAAGAAAATTATATAGCAAAATATCTAGTAAAAAGTGGACTTCAAAATTCCAGAGCTAAAAGGAGACGTTGGGACACTCCATAAAACCCATAATATTTATCAATCTACAAATGCAGGTACAAGCAAAGGAATTAGTAGACAAAGATATCAGAACATCAACATGAATAAGATATTTGAAAAACCATTTATACCAAAAACACAAAAAGACCCCTTGTACATACCCCCACAAATTACCACATATCGAGAAAGTTTGAACCAAGATAAAATAAATACACCAGAATATATAGAAAGAACATTAATAGGAACGGTAAAATTATGGTTTTTAAACCTAGACGAAGTAAGTAAAAATTATTAAGATCTAATAATAAAACATAAAGAACATCAACAACTAGGTTAATCCTATTTTTACAATTTGTATAACTGATTTTGATAAGTTAAGGCAAGTCTTTCTACGGAGATCAAGCCTTCTTGTATACGAAAAATATTTTCTGATATAATTAATAAAGATATTCAGTTTTACACTAAGCTATAGATGAGCAAAGCACAGATTTATCAAACCTACCAGAACAAGTATTTTCATTTATAATTATGAATAGCTAAATTCATAAATTCCTGACAATAAACATATAATAAAATAAGGTCATATTAGTTACTTTATAGTAGAATTATTCAAAGAATAGAATGTTAAGAAGTTTATTAGCCAAGTGGAAAAGAAGAAAAATTCTCAAGAAATATGCCATCCTAAAGGTGAAACCGGTGAGGCAAAGAAGCCGTGATAGGGGAGTAACCAGAGTAGAGGCGCTGTTTAGGATAAAGTATCCAGATTACCATGCTAATAGTGACCGAAAAACATGTTATT
>NC_061116.1:30399398-30508731 GCF_002878395.1 Capsicum annuum
AATTCTTATTCTCCATCATTATCCTATAGGGCAATATGAACTCATTCGGAAGGAGTGACAAGAGGCCGAGGAATGTTGAAGTACCCCATTTCATGGTGTTGGATAAAGTTCTGAATCTGTTGCGGATATGGTATAACAATATGATTGACTATGGACAGGGAGAAGTATATAAACACTTGGGATTTTTAAGGAGTCTATTGAGTGTTGAACCACAAAGAGACGTGATAGAATCTTTGGTACAGTTTTGGGATCCTTCAAATAATGTATTCCGATTCTCCGACTTTGAGCTCACTCCCACACTGGAGGAAATAGGAGCATTTAAAGGAAAGGGAAAAAATCTTCACCGAGGAGAACCTATGATACCGAAGCATGTCACTGTCAAAAGATTTTTTGAGCTATTGCACATAAAGGAGAAAAACATAAGAGGCTTCCTAGAAAATGGATGGGTTCGTCTAGAATTTTTATACCAAAGATATGGTTAGAAAAAGGGATTTGAGTTGTTTAGATCAGAACTTAACAATGGGGGGTGCTACCAGACCTGGGAAAAGCACAGTTCTGAAGCATTCATAGTGGCTTTCTTGAGAATCATGGTATTTTCAAAGAGAGGAGGAAAAATCAGCACCAATCTGGCTACGTTTATTACTGCTTTTGAGAAGAATCCTAAGGTCACCCTCGTGCCTATGATTCTGGTAGACATTTATCGAGCCCTGATGATGTGCAGAAATGGGGTGGACTATTTTAAAGGATGTAACATTCTATTGCAGTTATGGATGCTCGAGCATGTTCATTATCATCCATTTCTTGTGGATTTTTGAGTTGAATGGAATGATTATATCAAAGGCCATGAGAAGAGAATGGAGGACCAAAACTTTCCCGAAGGAATAGGAGTTTGGAAAGAGTACTTAGAGGGGTTAACGGCGGACAAGATAGTGTGGAATTATCATTAGTTCCCCTCAAAAGAGGTGATATATATATATATCCACTTTCCGACCTTTCATCGTGTTAATGGGTTTCTATGGTGTTCAGCCCTACGTTCCACTAAGATTCATGCGATAATTCGGTCGACATCAGGATATACCGCCAGTCGAGGATATGAAAGAGTTCATGTATGAATTCCTCCCTAACATCCCTCTAAGGAAGTCTTAGATACTTAAGATTTAGGGAGGATGTGTACTTTCAAGTTTTGAGCACATGGTGGAAGACCGCGACAAGGGTGAGGTAGACTGTTGGTAAGTGCCATGGTTTCGTGACCAGCCTTCTCCTAAAGCTATGCCAGAAAGGTCAGCCAGAGAGCCAGTGGATCGAGAAACAGAGATTGAAGTCAAAATTAAGCAGGCTCGACGAGAGGTAGAAGAGAATTATCAGTCTACTCTGCGCGTCTTAAATACAGATTTGGAAAGGGCAAGAGAAGAATTGGTTCATCATGAGGCAAGATTTAAGGCCAGAATTAGGTAGGTTCACAAGGAGATTGAGAAAGAGAACCTCGTTGCCATACATGC
This sequence comes from Capsicum annuum, assembly GCF_002878395.1. Taxonomy (NCBI): domain Eukaryota; kingdom Viridiplantae; phylum Streptophyta; class Magnoliopsida; order Solanales; family Solanaceae; genus Capsicum; species Capsicum annuum. Next base: position 30,400,898 of record NC_061116.1, read on the forward strand.
CCTACAAAAAAACCTAGATATTATCACCGGTGCTATGGAGCAGCAATCGAGTGATTTCGATAAAAAGAAGGCCTTGCTGACAAGCACACAGTCGAAGCTTTGGGCTTAGCTAAAAGCTTCCATGGAATAGGAAAGAGAAATAGCGAGGCACTTCACAACTTTTTAGAAGGAAGTTGAAGTTGAGAGAAGCTAGTGGATGACCGAACGACAGGGGCTTCACTATCAGATCGATGACCTTCATGAACAAGAAGGAGACCTAAAGCATACCGTCCACACTATGCAGCATTGGGTGTGAAACTTCCATGAGAGTATGACCAAAGACAGGGGAGAAGTACTTCATCTCAGTGAAACCTTGATTAATGTTTATGCTAAGTATCTTCACTGAGATGATGAAGATCTGGGTCGTCAGGCACGTCGTCTCGCTCCACATCTACCAAAGGCATTATCCAGGATCTTCTCAAGTCTGAGAGAGGATTAAGTTGCAAGACATCTTTGGAAGGCATCTTGATGATAATTAATAAAGTCCTTTACTGTTTGTTTTCTTAGAGTTAGTTTCTTTATAGGTTTTTTAGTATTTCGCCAGTATTCCGAGTCTGTTCTAGTTTTAGATAATTTTAGTTTCCTTTCATTAAAGCTTTGTTTTAAGAACAGTTGGAAATGTATGGAAAAGTTCGCATTTGTTTCAAGTTTTTATTCTCTTTATTTCTGGAAAAAATATATTTACTATATCTATGAACTACGTAATGATCTGATTCATGTAAAACATGATACGTAGGCAACCCTCGATGGGTGCGATCAAATATTTTCCCAAGTTTCAAGTAATAATTTTAAGATATTGGCGTTAAATAATGAGTGTAAAATTTAATTCACCAAAGTCGGGATGAAGCAAGAGGGCTTTCCTAAGTCCATTTCAGGAATGAAATTTCTTAGGTGCATGGCATGTAAGTTTGTTATGAATATATCAATATTTTTAAAGCTATACATCCTAACATATTTGTTTCTATTTCATAAAGGAGTCAGTAAGGTGGTTGGTTATGGTTAAGCTAGCCTCTCACCCGTACAACACAAGGTATAAAGGAAAAAGGAAGATGACTCGAAAGGATGGAATGAAATATAATAACGAAGAAGTTCGAGATCAGTTAATTCCACGAGAGTTCGCATCTTTGGAGGAGAATAGGTTATTGAAGAAAAAAATTGCCGAAATGTACCAGGCCTGGGCAAATGGACAAGCCCCGCCTTTCTCTATTCCTAGTCTTTCGGATACAAACCATCCCAGTTCTACTCTAGCCCAAGCCGACGATCCACTTTATCGGCCTGGATTTGGTCCATACGCTAATGTGTCTAGTGTTGCTGGCACATCTACCATGCATCCTCCAAATCCATCATTCACGAACAACCCATTTTTTATTCCATACATTCCAACTAATATAAATCCTCCATCAATGATACAGAATCCTACCGATGAGATGAATCATGATCATGTCCATCCTCCTGAATTGGCATTCAAACCCATAAATTCATATCAGTCCACTTATCAGCCTGAGTCTCATATCGTGATTAAGAAGGCTATTATGAATGAAGAACATGAAGATATAGCCAGAAAAGTGAAGAGTCTGGAGCAGAGTATGAGAAACATACAAGGATAGGGAGGACACAAAAGTGTCTCTTTCAAGGACCTATGTATGTTCCCTAATGTTCATTTTCCAATAGGGTTCAAGACCACAAAATTCGACAAATATAGTGGTCATGGTGACCCGGTGGGCCACTTAAAAAGGTATTGCAATCAACTTAGAGGAGCTGCTTATGGCCTATTTCGGAGAAAGTCTGACGGGAATAGCCTCCGAATAGTTTATCGATCAAGATATCTCCCATTGGCATGTTTGGGATGATATGGCTTAAGATTTTGTACAACAATTTCAATACAATCTCGACATTGTCCCTGACCATACTTCTCTCGCTAATAAGAAGAAAAAACCATCTGAAAGTTTCCGAGAGTATGCCATAAAGTAGAAAGAACAGGCATCCAGAGTCAAACCGCCAATGAAGGAGCAGGAATTGATTGATGTCTTTCTCCAAACTCAAGAGTCCGATTACTTCCATTATTTACTAGCCGCGGTTGGAAAGCCTTTCGCCGAAGCAATAAAAATTGGGGAAATAGTGGAGAATGGCATCAAATCAGGAAAAATCATGAGCCAAGCCACCCTCAAGGCCACTACACAAGCCATTCAAAGTGGATCAGGTGGTTTTGGAAATCAAAAAAAGAAGGAGAAAAGATCCATGATGGCATTAGGATCGGGCAATGCCCAAAGGGGACAGAACAACCCTTAAGTTCAGTCCAACAGGGGCAACCTAGCCCTCCTCGACATTATTATACACCTCAACCTGCTATTCTTAATGCTCAAGTATTTTCCTGACCTCCTCAGCATCCACAATGGCGGGTACCTATGCCACAAGGTTTTCGTCTGCAACAGCCAAATTTTCAAGCCCCTCGTAATTCGTTTGTTCAGGCAGATTATACAAGAAAATAGATGCCAAGGGAAAACTACACCCCAATTGGAGAATCGTATATAAGCCTGTTGCAGAGATTGATCAAATTAGGATGGATTGAACCTGTTTTGCCCTTCAAAATGGATCCAAATGCAAGTTGGTTTGATCCTAATGTAAGGTGTGAGTACCATTCAAACGTCCAAGGTCACGGTACCGAAAATTGTTGGAATCTAAAGAGAGCCATTGAAAAGTTAATTGAAAGCAAGGCAATCGTAATACAAAAAGAGAAAGCACCAAATGTCACCGACAATCCACTTCCCTATCACAGTAACACACACATCATGAGGATGATTTTAGATGATAGAGACTATAGGCCAACAAGCCAAGCAGTGATGGAAATAAACACCCCGAAGGAAAACCTGGGTGAAGCACTAAAGTCTATGCAAAGAGAACCACTGATCCTGAAAGAAGCAAGTTCCATTATAAGACCCTAAGATTCAGAAAAGATGGTATTATATGTTCCTGCAAAGCCAAAGGGAATAGCACAAGATGGGCTAAAACTATATGTTTCGAGTGGTCCCGTATGGTTTGACCAACAGTGCAATAACATGAGAAAGATAACAGAGCCAATTGTCATAAGACACACAGCACAACTCTCAGTGACGAGCTTGAAAACCATCCCATAGAACTACGACAAAACCATTGTGATCTACAAAGGAAAAGAGGTCATGGAGGAAAAAAGTGAAACAGGGATCTTGACTTGATCAGGAAGATGCTATGCTCCAGAAGAATTATGGAGACCAAAACAGCTTAAAGATAGTCAAGGTCCAATGAAAAAACCTATAACAAATGAAGAGGCTGAGGAATTTCTCAAGAAAATGAAAACCTAAGACTATTCCATTATCGATCAATTGAGGAAAACCCCAGCTAAAATCTCATTGTTATCCCCGCTACTACATTCTAAAGAACATTATCAGGCATTGATTAAGTTGTTGAATGAAGCATACATCCCGAAGAAAACTATAGTCTGTCAAATAGAAAGGATGGTTCGTAGAATATTTGAAGCAAATAGAATCACTTTCACTGATGATGAGTTACCTACAGAAGGGTCTGGTCACAACAAGGCTTTGCATCTAACTATCAAATGCAAAGGATATTACATAAAAGAGGTAATAATTGATGAAGTTCAGGAGTAGATATCTGTCCCCTCTCTACTTTGCAAAAATTAAAAATTTTCCCAGATAGGATCCGATCCAATAATGTATGTGTTCGGGATTTTGATGGTGCAAAACGAGACACAATTATTGAGATTGAACTTGCTTTGGTTATTGGACCAGTTGAGTTTGTGATCACCTTTCAAGTAATAGACATGGATACTTCCTACAACCTACTTTTAGGAAGACCATAGATCCATACGGCCAGAGCCATACCTTCCACTTTACAAAAGTAGTTAAGTTTGACCACGACAATCAGGAAATCATTGTGCATGGAGAAGATGACATCCCCATACATTGAGATCCTTCTGTACCTTGTATAGAAGCAAAAAGGGGTTGTGAATCTTCCATTTATCAGGCCTTTGAAATATGACAGCTGATCAAGCTGTGGAAGGCACGCTAATTCCGAGGCTTCATCTCTCTTCTACTTCAATCATGGTAGCTAGCCAAATGTTACAAAATGGTTATGAACCAGGAAAAAGGTTAGCGGTTTTGCTGCAAGGAATTATAAACCCTGTAGATCCATATGGTAGCCACAACACCTTCGGCTTAGGCTTTAAGCCGATTGCAACAGATAGGAAATGGGAAAAAGAATAGAAAAAGAAGGCTAGGCAATTGACAAGTCCAGTTCAACATATTTGCCAATCTTTCACGAAATCTCAAAAGGAAGAAAATCAAGACCCATCTGCTAACAAGGATGTGGATGAAATATGTCAAGATATCAAAGAAATATTTTATGAAGGAAACATGGTTCAGATGTGTGAAGGCCCTATCCATACAAATATACAGTTCATCGGGACAAATGTTAAGCTCACTAACTGGGAAACCGCTCCTCTCGCCATAAGGAAAGAGTATTGGTAGTTTATTTTGTTGTTTCTCTTTTCTTTCTTTTGCATTTTGGATTATTCTCAGGGTTGTAATACATATATTTTAGTTGCTCTGCTTTGATTTTAACCCTCCCATCCTTTCTGATTCAATGAAATAAAATTCAAGTTTCTTAGTAAATTTATCTTTTCTTCCCTTTTTTAATTTTCATTTTTTATCTTATTTCAGTTATGTTAATACTGGCTTTGATAACATGGTATGCATGCAGAGTTCATATTTAGATCCTACAAAGTTGTCTAATCTAAAATCAGCAAACCAAATGGTAGATGAATACAATAACGATGAAGCTGATAAGGAAGTTAAAAAAGGATTGGATCAATTTGAGGATAAGCCCAAACCCAATTTAAATGACACTAAGATAATAAATTTTGGAACTGGTGAGGAGGTTAGAGAAATAAAAATAAGTATTCATGCAGATCAAAATATCAGGAATGATATTGTTCAGATTTTGTTCAAGTTTAAGGATGTTTTTGCTTGGTCTTATGATGATATGCCGGGTCTAACCACTGATTTCGTAGTGCACAAATTGCCTACATACCCTGAGTTTTCATGGGTCCAGCAAAAATAAAGAAAGTTTAAAACTGACGTGAGCAATAAAATCAAAGAAGAAATCATGAAGCAATTGAATGAGAACGCGATCAGGGTCGCTCAGTACACCACATGGTTGGCTAATGTGGTGCCTGTACCAAAGAAAGATGGTAAAATCAGAGTTTGTATTGATTATAGGGATTTGAACAAAGAAAGCCCTAAAGATAACTTTTCTCTACCCCATATTCATATCCTTGTTGATTATTATGCTAAACAAAAGATCCAATCTTGTATGAATTGTTATGCCGGATATCACCAGATCTTGATGGATGAAATAGATGCAGAAAAGACTGCTTTCACCTCCCCGTAGGGTACTAATTGCTACAGGGTCATTCCATTAGGTTTAAAGAATGCGGGAGCTACGTACATGAGAGCTATGCCTACTATTTTTCATAGATGAAATAGATGTAGAAAAGACTGCTTTCACCTCCCCGTAGGGTACTAATTGCTACAGGGTCATTCCCTTAGGTTTAAAGAATGCAGGAGCTACGTACATGAGAGCTATGACTACTATTTTTCATGACATGATGCACAAAGAAGTAGAAGTATATATTGATGATGTCATTATCAAGTCCAATACACAAGTCGATCATGTATATGACTTAAGGAAATTCTTTAAAAGGTTGCGAAAGTATAATCTTAAGCTCAATCCAACCAAGTGTGCATTTGGAGTTCTATCTGGAAAACTTTGGGTTTCATAATTAGCCGCAGAAGCATTGAATTAGACCCCTCTAAGGTAAAATCCATTCGAGAATTGCCGCCTCCGAAGAATAAAATCGAGGTCATGAGTTTTCTTGAAAGGCTGAATTATATAAATAGGTTCATCTCTCAGCTCAGCACTACATGTGAACTGATATTTAAGTTGATAAAAAAGGATATTGCTATCCAATTGACAGACGAATGTCAAGAATCATTTGATAAGATTAAAGAATATTTGGAAAATCCTCCAGTACTGGTCCCACAGGAACCTGGTAGGCCTTTATTTCTATATCTGTCAGTGATGGAAAATTCTTTTGGTTGTGTTTTAGGATAGCATGATATCACAGGCAAAAAGGAACAACCAATCTATTATTTCAGCAAGAAGTTCATGACTTATGAGGTAAAATATACTCTTTTAGAAAAGATATATTGCGCCCTAACTTGGATTGCTCAGAAATTGAAGCATTATCTTTCGTCCTACACAACCTACCTCATATCTCGAATGGATCCTTTAAAGTATATTTTTCAGAAACTTATGCCCACAGGAAGATTGGCGAAGTAGAAGATTTTACTTACAGAATTTGATATTGTGTATGGCACTCGTACTGCTATGAAAGCACAAGCATTGGTCGATCATTTGGCAGAGAACCCAGTTGACAATGATTATGAGTCTTTACGAACTTCCTTTCCTGATAAAGAGATTAATTCAATTGAGGAATAAGTTCAAGATGATATTTATGCATGGAAATTATATTTTGATGGGGCGGTCAATGTCAAGGAGTAGGAATTGAGGCGGTTCTTGTATCACTGACCGGGCATCATCATCCCACCACAACACTACTTCGTTTCTTTTATACTAGTAACACATCAAAATATGAAGCTTGCATCAGGGTTTAAATATGGCAATAAATCTAGATGTACGCGAGCTAGTGGTGTTGGGAGATTCCGAATTGCTCATTCGACAGATTCAAGGTGAATGGGAAATGAGAAATATCAAGCTCATTCCATACAAACAGTGCTTAGAGGACCTTAGCAAAAGGTTCAAGTCTATCGATTTTAGATATATTCCCAGATCCTACAATGAGCTGGCTGATGCTCTGGCTACCCTAGATTCCATGCTCCTATACCCAGGAAATACACATATCCACCCATTGGAGATACAGATATAAGATCAACATGGTTATTGCAACACAATTGATGCAGAACCAGATAATGAACCCTGGTACTAAGATATCAAATGCTTCCTAAAGTTAAAAGAATATCCAATACACGCCAACGTAGATCAAAAAAGGACTATTAGGTGACTTGCTAATAGTTTTTTCTTAAGTGGGGAGATTTTGTACAAATGAACTCCAGATTTGAATTTGTTGAGATGTGTTAATATTCAGGAGGCTGAAAGAATCATGAATGAGGTACATTCGGGGGTATGTGGTTCGCATATGAATGGCTATGTTTTAGCGAAGAAGATTATGTGGGTAGGATATTATTGGTGGACTATGGAGCGAGATTGCTTTCGCTTTGTTCACAAGTGTCATCAGTGCCAAATTCACGGTGATTTAATTCACTCACCACCTTCAAAGTTGCATCCTATGTCTGCTCCTTGGTCATTCATTGCTTGGGGCATGGATGTAATCGGTCTAATAGAACCAAAATCTTCTAATGGGCATCGATTCATACTGGTCACTATTGACTATTTCACCAAATAGGTAGAAGCTGCTACTTTCAAATCAGTCATAAAGAAAACAGTAGTGGATTTTGTTTATTTCAACATCATATGTCATTTTGGTATACCGAAGTCCATTATCACAGATAATGCAACCAATATCAATAGTCATCTAATAAAGGAGGTTTACGAGCAATTCAAGATTGCGCATCATCATTCTACCCCTTACCGTCCTAAAGCAAATGGAGCTGTTGAAGCAGCGAACAAGAATATTAAAAAGATTCGTAGGAAAATGGTCCAAGGACCTCGACAGTGGCATGAGAAATTACCGTTTGCTCCTTTAGGATATCGTACAATTATTTGTACATCGACTGGCATAACTCCATATTTACTAGTATATGGGACTGAAGCTGTGATACCCGCAGAAGTTGAAATTTCCTTGCTTTGAATCATTGTTGAAGCCGAGATTGATGATACTGAATGGGTCAAGTCTATACTAGAACAATTATCATTAATAGATGAAAAAAGGTTGACGGCAATTTGCTTTGGCCAATTATACCAGCAGAGGATAGTGCGATCTTACAATAAGAAGGTACATCCTAGAACATTTGAGGTCGGCAAACTTGTTGTAAAATGCATCCTTCCACATCAAGAAGAGGCTAAAGAAAAGTTTTCTCCAAACTGGCAAGGTCCATACATAGTTAAACAAGTATTATAAAATGGAGCTTTGCAACTTACGGATATGGACGGAAAAATGGCAGAAAAAGCTATCAATGCCGATTCAGTCAAAAGATATTATATTTGACACACTTGTTCTTAATATTCTCAAGTTGAGATGGCGAAAGTCTATCATTCTACTAAACTAAATGTCATTAATCCCTTGTCAACCCTTTGAGCTTTATTTACCTTTCCTTGCTTTCCCTATTTGGAGCCAAAAAAAACTTCTTATAGGTGAAAACCCATAGAGGCACCCATAAGATGATTCAAAAAAAAAACAAAAAAAGAAAAGATAATGTTTATACCATTGAACTACGTTCGACCTGATTCCTAAATAGATATGTAGGTAGCCTTATTTTGGGGTTCGGTCCGACCAAAATAAAAAAAAATTAAAATTAAAAATCTTGGTATTCAAAGAGACCGAGACATATATCCTACTATCACTTTTATATGGCTCCTAAGTTGTAATTTATCCTAAAAATCCTTCTCCCTTTGTCCATTATAGACCTTCCGATCAATTTTTGAAAATGTTAAGCCTTGTGTGCCATTAAAAAATAAAATCTTATTAGTGAAAACCCTCAGGGGCGCCATAAGGCAATGATGAACGAGACAACCGATATTAGACAGGTCAATTGTAAAAATCCTTAAAGGATAACTTTAGTCAAATAAAGTTTATCATGACAGGAAAAAGATCAAGAAGGATGATTTGATTTGCTTGAAAGGTGCAGCCTAATTTGAGATTAGACAGTTTTGAAGGGTCAAATTTCTACTCCAAATTGCGTGTCAGGCTTCATTGAAGTTAATATACACCTCCAAATAAGTTTCCTTCCTTTACTGTTAGAAATACCTTCTATTTAAACATAATCCTTTTATTTCTTCTTTTGACTTTTTCTTATTTCATTTTTACATGCTTTGTTTTTTTTTTATGCGTAAGTCTTGCATCAGATTCAAAATAAAGAAAGACACGCAAAGTTGACCATAGCTCCTAGTGAAATTGAGCAGAGATTATTGGGCGTACACCACCTTGACAAGGACAGGGAGCCAGTTAAGATAAGTGTTACGAGTGAAGCATTTGAAAATGAAGAACAGAATTGTACTGAAACAAATAGAGATGCAACAGAATTTGAAAGACAAAGATTCAAGCTCGCCAACCAATTAGTTGAATCAACTCTATCAAGTTGGGGTAGGGATAAGGCAAACCTCCAAGGGATTCAAGTCCACAAACCAACTACCAATTTTAAAACTTACAATATTTTTTTCTTTGCTTGAACAGGGGCAAAGTAGTCATGTGAAGTTTATTGGAAAAAACAAGTATAGCACAGTTAAGTTTTCTTAAATTTTCTCTTTTTATTATACTCCTATAATTATAAGATCGTATCAATATTATTATTATTATTATAATAATAAAACCCCTCATATTCAAAACTGAGGCATTTTTTTTCTTTTCTAAAAAAAAACCAAAAAATCCTAATCTTAGGTCGTCTTCATAGGGTGTCTTCCCCTAGGTGACATCATATCTTGACTTCATAGGGCTCCATCCCCTAGTTGACATCTTATTCATCTTCATAAGGCACCATCCCCTAGTTGACATCTTATTCGGTTTCATAGGGTACCATCCCCTAGTTGACATCTTATCTCGTCTTTATAGGGTGCCATTCCCTAGTTGACATCTTATTCATATTCATAGGGCACCATCCCCTATTTGACATCTTATTCATCTTCATAGGGCGCCATCCCCTAGTGGACATTTTATTTCATCTTTATAGGGCGTCATCCCCTAGTTGACACCTTATTCATCTTCATAGGGCGCCATTCCCTAGTGAACATCTTATCTTGTCTTCATAGGGCGCCATCCCCTAGGTTATATCTTATTCGTCTTCATAGGGCGCCATCCCCTAGTTGATATCTTATTCAACTTTATAGGGCGCCATCCCCTAATTGACATCTTATTCATCTTCATAGGGCTCCATCCCCTAGTTGACATCTTATTTATCTTCATAGGGTGCCATCTCCTAGTTGACATCTTATCTCTTCTTCATAGGGTGCCATCCCCTAGTTGACATCTTATTTATCTTCATAGGGCACCATCTCCTAGTTGACATCTTATCTCGTCTTCATAGGGTGCCATACCCTAGTTGATATCTTATTCATCTTCATAGGGCATCATCCCCTAGTTGACATCTTATTCATCTTCATAGGGCGTCATCCCCTAGTTGACATCTTATTCATCTTCATAGGGCTTCATCCGCTAGTTGACATCTTATTCGTCTTCATAGGGCGCCATCCCCTAGTTGATATCTTATCTCATCTTCATAGGGCGCCATCCCCTAGTTGAGATCTTACTCGTCTTCATAGGGCGCCATCTCCTGGTTGAGATCTTACTCATCTTCATAGGGCGCCATTCCTTTGTTGACATATTACTCGTCTTCATAGGATGCCATCTCCTAGTGGACATCTTATCTCGTCTTCATAGGGCGCCATCCCCTAGTTGACATCTTATTCATCTTCATAGGGCGCTATCCCCTAGTTGACATCTTATATCATTTTCATAGGGCGCCATACCCTAGTGGATATCTTATTTCGTCTTCATCGGGCACCATCCCATATTTGACATTTTATTTCGTCTTCATAGGGCGCCCTTCCCTAGTTGACATCTTATTCGTCTTCATAAGGCTCCATCCCCTAGTTGACATTTTATTTCGTCTTTATAGGGTGCCATTGCCTAGTTGACATTTTAGGAAATAAACCTTCCTAATTTTCATCTTTACGTCTTCATAGGGTATGACAATTCCTAGTTGCATTTTAAGAATCAAATAGCCTAACTCTTTTTCATGATTTCATATGGCATAACTTCCTTTGATTGTATTATTGAGAATAGGGTTATTATTTTACCGCGCACCTAGCCTAGATTTTTATCATTTCCATTTTTTTATTTATTTTTAAACTAGTTTATAGTTTTTTCTAATAACTCACAAAATTGGCTTGCAGGTTTTCTACAAAACACAGGTTTAATGTCGAGAATGGCATTCCATCTCTGATTTGAGTAGAGAAGAATGATTAATTTGAAAATACAGAGTCAGCTTTGCATCTGTAGTGGCCCAACTTCTGATCAAGAGAACAAGCATCTAATAACATTCTATGAACGATCCTTGAGAGGAGCGCCAACGACTCAATCCATGTTTCAAGTTCAAGTCTCAAATCTTAACTTCAAGATCAAATTTTGAGATCAAGGTACCCACCAGAAGAAGGTGAGGTGATAACTGGAGATCCATTGGGAAGATCTGAAGCAAGAGAATCAAGACAATTAGAATAGATAGGATCTTGTATCTTTCATTTTTAGTTTCACTTTTTCTTTTTCTGATGTAATAAAAGGAGCCATGGACCGGAAACTCAATGGGACCTCACCTCGACTCTCCAACTCATCCATTCATTCCAAAACCTATTTGAACTACACATGACTTAATTCTCTTATAACCCGAGATATGTAGGATGCCCAAAGCTAGGGTTCGGTCACACCTCTATCCTACTTATTTACATATTACTTTTGAATAAATGGTTGGGCCAAAAATTAGTCATGTTTACTTCTTTGCTTGAAAATTCTCCATATTTCCAAGCAAAGAGGGACATTCTGTAAACGCCTAATTTTTTACCAAACCTAACGTTTCTATACCATTTTAATATTCAATTTTTTTTAGGTCTAAATTAGATATTTTAAGTTCATCCTATTTTACAAGGTTTGGTTAAAAGTTTTGAAAACTTCAAAAATAGAGTCACATTTTAAACTAAGTTTTTATTTTATTGTTTATGTATTTATTTTTAAAAAAAATCTAAATTATATTTGTTTTCTTCTTTCAACTTTTAATAAAGAATTTAGTGATATTAATATTTCTTAATCATATTTCTAAGACTATCTTGTTAACTTATTTTGAATTTTATAAGTTTTGAATAGATTTTATCATTTTTATTTTATTTAAAATACTAATTAAAAGAAAAAAAAAAGGAAAATTTTATCCTAAACTACCCATTCCCATAACCAACACCCATTACTCTATTTTCCCAGAATCCTCTCCTCCATGCACACACACGTAACACAACTCCCTCACTCAACACTCTAATATATTATACACACACGAAAGAAGCAGCGGAGGATGAGGGGGACTTAGAAAAAAATAGAGAAAGACAAAAAAATGAAGCAAATCAGTACTTAGTTAAATAAAAAGACAAGGGAAAAACATATATACAAAGGGAAAGGAAAACCAAAGCAGAAGATAAAAAGAGTTCGAAGTCTTCATTGAGTTTTCAGTGACGGCTTTCTTCTTTCAATATTTAATTTAGTTCTTCACACAGGTTCTTCTTTAATTATATATTTTTTTTATATAAATTTTCATGTGAATCTAAATACGAACAAAGTTCTTCATATGATTTCATGTATTATTTAGAAGACATATTTGATCATTTATATGAGATCTTGTAATGAATTTATATATCTAGTGGTTTGCGAATTCATAAGCATGTATATTAGTTGTTTTATATATCTTTCACAGTACATATGTATATGGAATTATGAATTTGCATGCATGTTCAAGTGAAGTGCATGTTCTTTGTTTTGGATTATATATATTTGTCAAGAAAAGAGATAGAGAAAAGAAGACACATGTACATACACGTCAACTACATTACACATACGACACTCCTATATAACACAAACCCACACATAAAACTTCAACTCGAAAAGATAGGACACGCATAAGGAAAACAACATAAAAAGAGATGGACAAGAAGAAAAACCATAGAAAAAAAAAGAAAAAAAAGAAAAAAAAAGAAGAAAAAGAAAAAAAAAAGGCAAAGTTAGTGTTTTTTTTCTAGAAAATATTTTCCTCAATCTTGGTCAACTAACATCCTAAAAGATGGAGCTATTGTTTGCTTTCTCTTTTACCATTTGGGTAGTTAGTAGCATACATAATGTATTTGTTAATATATTATAGACAAATGTTAGGATCCATTTGGAGGAGTGTGTAAGAATTGTTAATTATCAAAATTAATCTAGTGATGGAATTGATTGTGAGCTATGGTCGGAAATGGAACATTGAAGTTTTGTTGGACTCGGATTTGTAATTTTCATTTGTTTTGTTTTTTTTTTCATTCTTTTATAAGTTTATTAGTACTTGTTTATTTTTATTTTTTCAAAGGCTAGTCTTGGAACCTTGAGTCTAATAAGACTTTAACACATAATTTAGTGTATTAACTTAATAGAATGATTTTAAGAGAATAAGATACGATTCTGTTCAAATTCCTTTGTCGTTGATAAAAGAAGAAACAACAACTTTGAAAAGCAAGAAAGATCAGTTATAATTTGTAAAAGAATGAGATAGGTTCTTAATCATTAGAAAATTTAAGGTTAATATACAAGTGAAAATTAACGATGAAGTTGGAAAGCCATGCTACCGACCATTCGTTATAGTAAATTAATCTATTGTTTGAAGCCGATTGAATTGGGTTGGGTAGATTTTAAACCTATTAGGTGCTTATTTAGACTAGAAAATGGGGATGACTCGGAAATGCCTCAAAGGTATGACAAATGTATCAAAACTTGTGGTATGACCGGAAAGTACTGCTACTGGCAAGCCACGCATTAATATAATTAGATAATTTAAAATTAACTCAAAGTAGGATGTAAGCAACTTTTAGGCTAGCAAATATAATGTATCCAAGAGATTAATTTAAGCCAGACGTAAGTCATTATAGCGACCATTCTAGAACCACGGGACTCGAGGGGAGCCTAACACCTCCCCCTCGGTCAACAGAATTCCTTATCCGGGTTTCTAGTTCGCAGACCAAAAATAAAGAGTCATTTTCTTTTGAATAGGGATTCAATAAGGTGACTTGTAACACCCAAACTCAATTATGTGGTGACTCTGTAAATAAAATAATCCCTACTCAAAACATCACTTTAATTAGAAAAACCCATTTTCTCTAAAACCAACTCCTTAGCAGGGTTGGAGCGGAAAAAATAGAGGTGTGACAATTATAAATATGGAACATATAGTATATCTTAAAAATAATATAGAAGAATTAATAAGGTTAAAACAAATAACTAAGGAATGCTATGACATAGCATTATCAAGAGCTATGATAAGTTTTAACGCCACGAAAATGGGTCCCGAGGCGTCACACGGTACTTAAGGCTACAAGTAACCTCAAGCTAATCCTTTGAGCCGTATTCACATCATTCATCACTTATCAACCGGATTACAACATACAAACCTCAAAAATATTCTCCATGATATCATAAATCAAGACGAAAATAGTGCGGAAAGTAACAAAATACTATGTCTCATGACAACTCCAAACATCTAGTCTAGTCTAACAAGACTCTAAAAGTCCACAACATTAGAGAGCCATTGGGATATACCCCAACTGACTCATACTCAGAATCAAAAGTACTTCGTTCGATGAAACAGAAATCTAGATGTCACGTCCTCGGATCATGAGGACTCACCACAACAGAGGATGTAGAATAGCGTGCCCGGAAAGTCACTGTCAAGCCTGGGACTGAGCACCTGAACCTACGTTCTGAGAAAATGTAGCCCACATCCGAAGATGCAGGTCAGTACCATAGATATGGACCGAGCATATGGGGGTGTATGCAAATCTAAAAATCAATATCATAAGCATTTATAGAACATATGCATGATGTAATGAAAGACTAACATCGCTCGAATAAAATCACTGTAATTATCAGAGAGTGTAATACAACATGTGAGTCATCATATAAATTCTCAATCACTTTTCATTTCATTAGATGATCCAACCTCATAATGAAATCCCTCTTGGATAATATGAAATCATTAAAACTTTTCAAAAAATAATAATAACTTTCAAAACTCAACTTTCAAAGCATTTCACTTTTCGTCTCAGAAATAAGAATACATACACATACTGGGAGCCTCTAACAACCGACATAAATCATGTGAGCTACGTGGAGTCCAACGTCCAACCCACGTTGGGGATAGCTGTCCTATCCTTGCCATCGCAGTAGGACCTTAACCTTTGGTTCACTAGTGATCACTATATCAAGCAGCCTTAGGCTCACATCCTACGGGGGCACGTAGTTCTAGGAAAGTACCAATCACATCTATACCTCTCACTCGATGCTAAAGACTACTCCCGAACTTAGCTCAGATCATTTCAAAAGAAAACCCACAACAACACAATTCAACAATTCATATCGGGAGCCGTCATGCTACCCCT
Source organism: Capsicum annuum (assembly GCF_002878395.1). Classification (NCBI taxonomy): domain Eukaryota; kingdom Viridiplantae; phylum Streptophyta; class Magnoliopsida; order Solanales; family Solanaceae; genus Capsicum; species Capsicum annuum. The sequence continues at coordinate 30,416,402 of NC_061116.1, forward strand.
TTTTCATAATAAAATCAATATGTAGATTTATTTTCTCATTCGAGTTCAAAAATAACTCTTTAAAGACCAAAAGATCAAATCATTCAAGTATCAAGGTGTGTATAACACATTACTTCACCAAAGATCATAATCTCAAAGAGGGTTTAAATCCCATATATCAACACTTGAGCAAAATACTTCAAGATTCATACTTTATGTAGCAACCATATATAATTCATACAAAATCTGAAATTTTAACTTTAAACATGATACTATCATCAAAGTTCAAGGAATTCACCTTCAAGGCATAAAAATATCATAGTTTCTAGAACAAAATATAATATATAAGTTTCTATCTTAAATTCATGGTAAAGCGTATAAGTCTATGTATATTTGTAAACGTAAACATCAATTTGGGCACAAGAACGAAAGAAGGCTCTTGCTGAAAACCCCACATACCCTTATGGTAAAGGATTCGTTGAAAGATTGGACCCTCAATGTTGATTGTGCAACCCTAGTTGTTTTTCTCCTTTAGTGCTCTTAGATGATGAACTTAGACTGTCAATAGGGTTATGATGTGTTTAGGAGCAGTTAAATTTGTTGGGTTATGTTTTGGGACGTGTAAGGAATGTTAAAAGGTTTATTTATCCTTGAAATAACGCAAAACGGAGTGTTTAAGTCCCTTGAAATCAATACATAGGCGCCGCATATGCTATCGCCTATGTTTACATAGGCGCCGCATATGCTATCACCTATGTTTACATAGGCGCCACATATGCTATCGCAAATGCTTTCTAGTGGCCATATGCGATTGGTTAGGCAACGCACTCTACTTCGCAAAGCCATAACTCCTAGCTTGAGTGTCGGATTTTTATAAAATTGGTATCGTTGGAAAGCTAATTCAATTCTCTATAATTTTGTGGGTAGAAATATGAAAAAAATACCATACATTTATCAAGTTATGCTCATTCAAAGATGACCCTTGCAAATTCAAACACTAAAACTTAATGAATTTCGAAACTCTTAGCTTGTACTACCTTAAGTGGCTCATATAACCACACTTAACACATCATAAGTTCTCTTATAACTAGGGCACTCTTGGTGATTTAGGTGCCTAAATATGGTTTACAAAATTGGGTTTTTCGCATATACGAACAACGGTTCATTTTTCATCTTAGGAAAGTGTGGGGCATTACAATATCTCCCCCTTGGGGACATTCGTCCTCGAATGACGTTTGGTATATTAAGAGTAAAGAAAAAACGAAGGGTACACAGCTGACACAACTTGCTAATCTTACCTTTACTTCATTCTATATTTCGGACACAAGAAGAAGTGCATGACTCATGAAATCACAGCTGAATAATATACAATAACTGCTGAACTACTGCAATTTGGCATAGAAAAGGAATGATTTAGAGCAGAATGGTATCTTCGGCTTGATCGGAGCTTATGGAAAATAGGTGCGGGTACTTAGATCTCATATCCGCCTCAGCTTCCGAAGTTGCACCCTCAACGGATTGGTTTCGCCACAACACCTTGACCAAGGGAACTTTTTTATTCCTTAGTCTTCGGACTTGGTGATCTAAAATCTCAACAGGAACTTCCTCATTAGAAAGGCTATCTTGTACATCTGGATTTTCTGAAGGATCTACAACAACATAATCACCAACGTGCTTCCTAAGCATGGAGACATGGAAGACGGAGTGAACGGAAGATAACTCTTCCTAAATCTCTTTACTCTCTTCATGGGTGAAATCTTCAAATACACCAAGTCACCAACTTCAAATTCAAGGTCTCTTCTCCTCACATCAGCATACAACTTCTAACGACTTTGTGCGGTTTTCAATCTTTCTCTAAGTAGTTTGACTTTTTCCATAGCTTCAAAGACCAAATCAGGACCACTCAAGGCCGCTTCGCCCACTTCAAACCAACCTATGGGTGACCTACATTTCCTCCCATACAAATCCTCAAATGGAGCCATGCCAATGCTAGAGTAAAAACTATTATTGTAAGCAAACTCTATCAACGGCAAGTGCTCATCCCAACTCTCCTTAAAGTCAAGAGCACACCCTCTCAACATATCCTCTAAGGTCTGGATGGTCCTCTCAGCCTAACCGTCTATCTACGGATGGAAAGTAGAACTCAAATGCACTTGGGTACCAAGACCCTTCTGAAAAGCTCTCCAAAACTGCGAAGTGAATTGAGTACCCCTATCTGAAATGATGGACAAGGGAACTCCATGCAATCTAACTAATTCCTGAATGTACAATCTAGCGTAATCCTCAGTAGTATAAGAAGTATACATAGGCAAGAAGTGCGCGGACTTAGTCAATCTATCCACAACAACCCAAATGGAATCATGATGGCGTCGGGAAAGAGTTAAACCAGTCACAAAATCCATGTTTATCTTTTCCCACTTCTAAGTGGGAATGCCGAACTCCTGCATCATACCACCAGGTCTTTGGTGTTCTACCTTAACCTATTGGCACATCGCACACTTAGCCACAAATGCTGCTATATCCTTCTTCATGCCACCCCACCAATAAATTTCCTGTAAGTCGTGGTACATCTTGGTGGCATCAGGATGAATAGAATATCATGCACCGTGCGCTTCAGTCATAATTCTCTATCTCAGATCCTCGATATACGAAACACATAATCTATCCTGCAATCTCAACACACCATCTCCCTCTTGGGAGAAAACCTCTACCTTTTGGTCCTTGACTGATTCCTTCAGTCTAACTAAGCTAGCATCTAAGTCTTGCTTCTCCTTCACTTCCGAAACCAAGGAGGATTCGAAACTACTCTGAACCCCTATACTACCTTCAGCAGAGTCAAACAGCCTAACCCCCAATCTAGCCAGACGATGCACGTCATGAGCTAACTCTTTCTTACCTTCTCCAACATGCGACACACTACCCATAGACACCCTTTTAAGGGCAACTACCACTACATTGGCCTTGCCCGAATGATATAACACGCTCATATCATAGTCTTTTTACAATTTTAACCATCTTCTCTGCCTAAGGTTCAACTCTCTCTGGGTAAATACATATTGCAAACTCTTATGATTAGTCAAAACATCAACGTGAAAACCATACAAGTAGTGTCTCCATATCTTTAGAGCAAACACAACAGCAACTAACTCAAGATCATGGGTGGGGTAATTCTTCTCATTGGGTTTCAACCGTCTAGAAGCATAAGCTATCACCTTACCCTTCTGTATCAATACACAACCCAAACCAACTCTAGAAGCATTACAATATACCAAAAAACCATCAACACCATCAGGCAGAGTCAAAACAGGGGCTGTAGTGAGTTGAGTCTTCAACTCCTGAAAACTCTTCTCACAAGAATCGAACCACAAGAATTTCACTTTCTTTTGGGTCAACCTTGTCATAGGGGATGCTATAGAGGAGAAACCTTCAACAAAATAGCGGTAATAGCTAGCTAGACCCAAGAAACTTCAGATGTCAATCGGAGAGATAGGTCTAGGCCAGTCTCTAACAGCTTCGGTCTTTTGGAGATCCACTCTAATACCCTCAGAAGAAATAATATGACCCAGAAAAGTAATTGATCTTAACCAAAACTCACACTTGCTGAATTTGGCAAACAATTGATGATTTTTAAGGGGTTTTAAGACAATCTAGAGGTGATCTGTATGCTCATTCTCAATACGAGAGTACACTAGAATATCGTCTATGATTATGATGACAAACATATTAAGGTATGGTCTAAACACTCGACTCATAATATCCAAGAAAGCTGCCGGGGCATTAGTTAACCTGAAGGACATAACAAGAAACTCAAAATGACCATAGCGAGTTCGGAAGGCTGTTTTCGAGATGTCACACTCCCTAAATTTGAGCTGATGATAGTCGGAATGAAGGTCTATCTTTGAGAAGTAACTTGCACCTTGCAACTGGTCAAACAAATCATCTATTCTCAAAAGGGGATACTTATTTTTGACAGTGACTTTATTCTACTGGCAATAGTCAATGCACATACTCAAAGAACCATCTTTATTCCCCACAAATAACACAGGAGCACCCCAAGGAGAAATACTGGGTCTTATAAAACCCTTATCTAACAGATCTTTGAGTTTCTCTTTCAACTCCTTATGTTCTGCAGGTGCCATACGGTAAGGAGGAATAGAAATGGGCTGAGTATCGAGAAGAAGATCGATCCTAAACTTTATCTCTCTATCAGGAGGTATCCTTGGGAGATCTTTCAAAAAGACATCAGAAAACTCATTGAAAATGCTAACTGACTGGAGAGTTGGAGTTTTGACTTAGTGTCGTTGACTCTAACCAAATGATAGATGCACCCCTTGGAAATGAGTTTTATAGCTTTAATATATGAGATAAAATGACTCTTGGGAGATACAGAACTCCCAGACCACTCAAACACAGGTTCATCAGGAAACTAAAACTTGACCACTCGGATACGATAATCTACAGAGGCATAAAAAAAATGAAGCCAGCCAATACCCAGAATAACATTGAAATCCACCATGTCTAACTCAATCAAATCATCCAACATGACTCTATGAAGGACTATAACAGGACACTTTCTATACACTTTTTGGGTAACAATAGAATCACCCATTGGGGTAGAAACTAAGATAGGCTCAGGAATATTTTCGGGACTCATTTCAAAATTCACAGCAATCAGAGGTGTAACATATGAAAAACTGGACCCAGGGTCCAACAAATCATAGACATCAAACTGAAGTATACGGAGCATACCAATAACAACATCAGGAGAGTCCTCCTGGTCCTGGAGAGATGGTAAAGCATAGAACCTATTCTGGCGTTGACCGCCAATAGTGCTAGAAAAGGCGCCCTGAGCTGGGGCTGGGCGAGTCACCTAAACTGGAGCACTAGCAGTCTGAGTTTGATTTTGAGGGAGATTATCATAATTCCCTTGTCTGGCATGTGGGCATTCCCTAAGTTTGTGACCTAAGTCACCACACCCGAAACAACCTTTCTTCTTACCCCAACACTCACTCGGGTGGGTCCTACCATACTTAGGACATGAAGGATAATTTGGCTTACTGCCAATATTGTACTGAAACCTGGATACATATGACTGATTATCTTTCTCCTGCCTACCCCTAGGTATGGGAGCACTAGCTGACGACGGTGCTGGCACAGATGAACGGTGCTGAAACTGAGGGTGATTCTTTTTCTGCGATCTAGTCTGACCCTGTCCGTGCTACTCGGACCTTGCTCTCTTATTCCCTCTCATTCTATCTCGCTCCCTAATCTTATCTGCTTCAATCTATTAGGCATGAGTCATTAGCCTGGAAAGATTCATATAACTGTTTAGCATAGCAGACCTACACTCCTTTACTACATAGCTAGATACTCCTATCACAAACTTACTCATACTGGCCCGATTATCAAATACTAAGTCAGGGGTATATTTGGCCAACTGATTGAACTTTAGATAGTATTCTTTAATAGTCATAGCGCCCTGTCGCAAGTTCATAAACTTTTATACCTTCACCTCTCTCATCTCTAAAGGGAAAAACTTATCTAGGAATACATCCTAGAACTCCAGCCAAGTTGTAGGGGCGGCACCCTCACCTCTGCCTTTCCTCCAAGCAACCACCCAATTATAAGCAAGGTCTTTCAACCGATACACTGCCAACTCCACACCATGATCCTCAGATATATGCATCACCTGAGTAATCTTTTGCACCTCCTCTAAAAGCAATGGTGGATCCTCATCTGACTTGGACCCATAAAATTATGGTGACTTATCCGCACAAATTCACGAATCCTTGCAGCAGCTAAATCACCTCTCTACTGCTGTGGATCCAAGGCTGGATTTCCCTAAACATTCATGGCAATAGCTTGGGCTAGCGCCTGAAAGGCTGCCCTAAATTCAACATGGGACACATTCTCATTTTGTGGTTCAGCAGGCTGAGGTTGCTGAACATCGTTATTTCTTCTAGCTTGATGAGGAGGCATATTTCTGAAAGAGGAAAGCACGAATTAATAGCAGAGAGAGACACTTTAAGCACGATAGACTTGTGAAAGAATGAAATCACACTTTTTCCTAAAACGTCTCATAGCCTCTTGCTCATAAATATGGAACGCTACACATCGATGATCAAGACTCTACTTAATGCGGCTTGTTAGACTACCTAGGACTCCAATAACCTTAGGCTCTGATACCAAGTTTGTAACGCCCCAAAAATGGGTCCCGAGGCGTCACACGGTGGTTAAGGCTACAAGTAACCTCAAGCTAACCCTTTGAGCCGTATTCACATCATTCATCACTTATCAACCGGATTACAACATACAAACCTCAAAAATATTCTCTATGATATCATAAATCAAGACAAAAATAGTACGAAAAGTAACAAAATACTATGTCTCATGACAACTCCAAACATCTAGTCTAGTCTAACAAGCCTCTAAAAGTCCATAACATCAGAGAGACATTGGGACATACCCCAACTGACTCATACTCAGTATCAAAAGTACTTCGTTCGACGAAACAGAAATCTGGATGTCACGTCCTCAGATCATGAGGACTCACCACAACAGAGGATATAGAATAGCGTGCCCGGAAAGTCACTGTCAAGCCTGGGACTGAGCACCTGAACCTACATTCTGAGAAAATGTAGCCCACATCCGAAGATGCAGGTCAGTACCATAGATATGGACCGAGCATATGGGGGTGTATGCAAATCTAAAAATCAATATCATAAGCATTTATAGAACATATGCATGATGTAATGAAAGACTCACATCGCTCGAATAAGATCACTGTAATTATCAGAGAGTGTAATACAACATGTGAGTCATCATATAAATTCTCAATCACTTTTCATTTCATTAGATGATCCAACCTCATAATGAAATCCCTATTGGATAATATGAAATCATTAAAACTTTTTAAAAAATAATAATAACTTTCACAACTCAACTTTCAAATCATTTCATATTTTGTCTCAGAGATAAGAATACACATACACACTAGGAACCTCTTACAACCGAGATAAACCATGAGTGCTACATAGAGTCCAATGTCCAACCCACGTTGGGGAGAGCTTCCCTATCTTTGCCATCGGAGTAGGACCTTAACCTTTGGTTCACTAGTGATCACTATATCAAGCAGCCTTAGGCTCATATCCTACGGGGGCACATAGTTCTAGGGAAGTACCAATCACAGCTATACCTCCCACTCGGTGCTAAAGACTACTCCAATAATTAGCTCAGATCATTTCAAAAGAAAACTCACAACAACACAATTCAGCAATTCATATTGGGAGCCATCATGCTACCCCTTTTTCATAATAAAATCAATATGTGGATTTCTTTTCTCATTTTAGTTCAAAATAAATCTTTCAAGACCAAAAGGTCAAATCATTCAAGTATCATGGTGGGTATAACACATTACTTCACCAAAGATCATAATCTCAAAGAGGGTTTAAATCCCATATATCAACACTTGAGCAAAATACTTCAAGATTCATACTTTATGTAGCAACCATATATAATTCATACAAAATCTGAAATTTTAAATTTAAACATGATACTATCATCAAAGTTCATGGAATTTAACTTCAAGGCATCAAAATATCATCGCTTCTTGAACAAAATATAATATATAAGTTTCTATCTCAAATTCATAGTAAAGCGTATAAGTCCATGTATATTTGTAAATGTAAACATCAATTTGGGCACAAGAACAAAAGAAGGCTCTTGTTGAAAACCCCACATACCTTTATGGTAACGGATTCGATGAAAGATTGGACCCTCAACGTTGATTGTGCAACCCTAGTTGTTTTTCTCCTTTAGTGCTCTTGGATGATGAACTTAGACTGCTAATAGTGTTATGATGTGTTTAGGAGCAGTTAAATTCGTAGGGTTATGTTTTGGGACGTGTAAGGAATATTAAAAGTTTTATTTATCCTTGAAATAATGCAAAACGGAGTGTTTAAGTCGCTTGAAATCAATACATAGGCACCGCATATGCTATCGCCTATGTTTACATAGGCACTGCATATGCTATCGCCTATGTTTACATAGGCGCCGCATATGCTATTGCATATGCTTTCCAGTGGCCATATGCGATTGGTTAGGCGATGCACTCTACTTCGTAAAGCCATAACTCCTAGCTCGGGTGTCGGATTTTGATGAAATTGGTATTGTTGGAAAGCTAATTCAATTCTTTATAATTTTGTGGGTAGAAATATGCAAAAATACCATAAATTTATCAAGTTATGCTCATTCAAAGATGACCCTTGCGAATTCAAACACTAAAACTTGATGGATTTCAAAACTCTTAGCTTCTACTACCTTAAGTGGCTCATATAACCACACTTAATACATCATAAGCTCTCTTATAACTAGGGAACTCTTGGTGATTTAGGTGCCCAAATATGGTTTACAAAATTGGGTTTTTCGCATATACGAACAACGGTTCATTTTCCCGCTTAGGAAAGTACGGGGCATTACATAAGTTATCCACACTATCCGCACCCCCTACAATTGGTATCAAAGCCACGTTATTTAAAAATGTACAAGTAGCTATGTGTTAACTACGAGAAATGTTAACTTAATTGTTAATATTATTAATTACATTATCTTGTTAACTATGTTGTTATTTATTTGTTAAATATGAGAAGACTGTTTAAAAATACACATGCTTTTAGAGATCTTAAAAAAATTTTAACTAGTTACTACCCAGAATATAAGAAGTTAAATAAAACAAAAGAAAACCCCCATAGATTAGCTTACTTAATTACCTTAATATCTAGCAATGAGACAAAATTAATAATTCATTTGAAATCTTGAAGAATGAGATACATACCACCTAATTATAATAAAATCAGATTTTAGTATTCACCAAAATATTATAAATATTGTACAGATGAATAAATCACAAAAATGTAAAGAACTAAAACAAATAATATCTGAAAAATGAAAAGAATTAAAAATAAGAAAAAAAAGACTACAATATAACATGATTGTTGGAGTATGCCAAAAATCAATAAAAGCACAAAAGGAAGAAATATTATATTTAGAATCATAAATAGATAATCTAGAGTACATATATCAACATGATTTATATACCATTAAATAGATAAAATGAATAAAGAAGAATTCATAATAGATGAAAAAACATATGAAAATCCCGAAGGATTAAAAATAAGAATATTATTTTCTAATTTAGGAAGAAGATATAAGACAATAGGTGAACATTTATATTTAATGTTAGCAAAAAAAAAGAATAAAAATTAGAAGATAAATTAACAACTATGGTAAGAATAGCAAGGGAAAATGAAGAAATAGACAGGAAAAAAGAAATAGATAAAATAAAATAATAGACTACAGAAGAAATACAAAAAATAGAAGAAACTAAAAATAATAAGATTGCTAAATTAGAAAACGAACTACAAATGCTAAAAGATTTGTATGAAAAAGGACAAAAAGAAAAAGAAGAAAAGGATAAAGAACAAAAATTATTAATTGAGATAAATCAATTTAAAAAAAAATTAGAAAATAAAGAATTAGAAACTAATGAAATAGAAATAAATACAGTAGATGCTGAAAAAACAGATAATTATGATTCGGAAGATAGTGAAACATATACAGAAATCTTAACAAATATAGAAAATCTAGAAATTAATGAAAAACAAGAAGTAATTAATAAAGAAAACTTAGAAACTACAAACACGGAAATAAACACTCATGGTAAAAAAGACGATGAAAATATAATACCTAGTATATCAGAAATAAGAAAACCTACATATTATTATAAAGATAGGTTTAAAAGATATAATCTAAAGAATGAATATAGAAAATGGACACCAAAAAAAATAATTAATAAAAATTATAACTTCTTAGACTTAGACTGTGTAATAGATGTAGATAAAATGATACAATTATGGATAGGATATATAAAAAAATAATTATTAGAAAATGGTATAAATACAACAGATACACTAGAATATATAGAAAGAAAGCTAATAGGAACAACCAAATTATGGTTTTTAAATTTAACTGAAGAAAGTAAAACAGTATTAAGGGCTGATAAAAAACAAAAGGAACAATAGTAATTAAACTAACACCTATAGACATATTGAAAAAAAATGAAATAACTATAAGAGATGAATTTAGCAGTATGGCAACAGAAGAAGAAGAACAAAAAAAGAAAAAGATACAAATAGAAATTTTATGTTAAAACTAGCAATATGTAATATGTGCTATATAGATGAATATACGTGTGCATTTAAAGAATACCACTATAAGAGAACATACAATACAAAAGAAAGTAAAAAAGTAAGAAGATTATATTTTAGTAAATTACCTAAACCATTTAGTTAAAAAAAAAAAGAGTTGGGATGAAGCAAAAATAGTAGATACCCTAGGAGCAAGAATAAAATTTCTATAACAATGATATAGGATTATATGTGAAAAATACAGAGAAGAAATAAAAATGAAAAAAACATTAATAAGAAATTTAGCATGTTGCAAGGATAAAATAGCACCTCAATTTGGATGTGAAGAAAAATATTATAAGAAAAGAAAAAGACAAAAGAAATATATGAAATACAAAAAATCAAAATATAAGTATAAGAAACCAAGAAAAAGATATTATGTAAAAAATTATAAATATAAAAGACCATATAGGAGAAAGAAATCTATAAAAGAATGTACTTGTTATAATTGTGGAAAACTAGAAAATTTAGCTAGAGATTGTAAAATGCCTAAAGACCAAAAAAAAGAAACAAATATAAAAAATAAAGATAGAAAATACAGAATATATGCAAATAGATTATACAGATTACGAATTAGAAAGTGAAGATAGTATATATGAAATTTTTGAGAATGAAATAGATAATGAAATGGATAGTGATTTAGATAAATCAAATGACTGCAGAAGATATAAAAATAATAACAAAGGAAGAATATTTAAATGAAGAAGGAACAGACCAGAAAATAATATTTGATAATAATATATTTGAAAAATAAAAGAAAAAGAATTAAATTTAAGTGTAGAAAAAATATTTAAAATACCAACAATAAAAAACATATTTAGTAGACGAAAAGAAAAATACTACGTAGTAAGCCAAAAAAAAATAGTAATAGACAGTAGATATGCAAAAGGTAGAACTAGTATACCACCAGTAACAAAAACAATAATTAATAAAGAAATAAATGATATAAAAAGTAAAGACCCAATAAAATACGTACACCTTGGAGGAACGGAAATATTAATAAAAGCATGTTTTAGAGAAGGATTAGATACACCAATAAAATTATATTTAGCAGATGATAGAATTATAAAACCAATAGAAAAAAGTATAATAACTGCTATAAGAGAAAATTTAATATACCAAAAATTTAAATTTATAATAAGTGTGAATTATTCAATAGCAATAACAGATAAAAATTTAGATAAATCATTAGTATTATATTAGAAAATATTAGGAATATAACTAACCCCAGGAAGTAAAATATTTACGGTAAGATGTAAAAATCTATATATATTAACAACAAAACATAAAATAACGGGAAAAAATAAAATAAATAAAATACAAATAGAAAGACCTTTTGAACAATTTGTAAAAACAATTATAGTTACAAAGACAGAGATATAGAAGAAGATTTAGAAATAATAAATGATAGAATAAGCACAACAAAAAGAATAGCTTTTGAAAAACCAGAATCATTAGGATCATCGAAAAGAACAAATTATGAAATAACTTCAACAGTTAATTTAACTCAATATTATATAACGGGAACAATAAATGAAAAAAATATTTAATACTCCTAAATACAGGACAAGAAGAAAACCATATAGCGAAATACCTAGTGAAAAATGAAGAAATAAAATCTAATAGTAATATATGCCCAGATCTACCAAGAAGTTTAATAGCTATGATTCAGCAGAAAGGGAAATAATAATAGGAGTTAGAAAAATAAAAATAGAAGTTGAAATAAAGGAAATTATAGGGGGGTACGGATAGTGTGGATAACTTATGTTTGTTGAAATGCTATGTCATAGCATTTCTATGTTCCATATTTCTAGTTTTATGTAGTCAAGTAGATTTTTTTCATAAGTGTTTCTATTAATCTTATTTGCTCCATATCTTTTCTCCAATATTCAAAGTATTCGTAGTTTATCATTTTATCCTATAGTAGTTGTAATTTTACAAATTTCTGTGTAATAACTTATTCTAATCGTACTATATTTGATATGTAATTCTATGTTATCTATGTGATCCATTATCATTTGTTGTTTATTTATAGTATTATATAAACTATCATTTGTATCTCATTTTTCTAAGGTTAATTTTATTCTAAGTAATTTTTCTTCTAATTGTCTTTTTTCTCCTTTAAGCCGATTCCTATAATTAATTTCTTCATATAGCCAACTTTATTTTTCTCTAACTTTTCTAATATATTCTATTATTTTTTAATCTGTATAATATCCGTCTGAATAATAACTATCTAAATATGAGCAGTAGCTATCATTATATAAGTGTAGGTTTTCTATAGAACTTAATAACTCTTCATTAAAATGAAATACCTTTTCATATATAATTTTTCTTATATCTACTATTTCTATATCCTTAAGTATATACAAAACAAGTATTTTAAATTTATCTATCATCTCATCAGATAAGTAAATATTCATTCTTCATATGATGCTATTTTTAAAATATTTCCTCCAATCATATACATAACAAAATATGGTCATCTTAGATCACTATATACTAGATTATTCTTAAATAACATATTTTTCGGTCACTATTAGCATGGTAATCTGGGTACTTTTTCCCTAAACAATGCCTCTACTCTTGTTACTCCCCTATCATGGCTTCTTTGCCTCACCGGTTTCACCTTTAGGATGACATAGTTCTTGAGAATTTTTCTCCTTTTCCACTTTGCTAATAAACTTCTTAACATGCTATTATTCAAATAATTCTACTATAAAGTAACTAATATGATCTTATTTTATTATATCATGATTGTCAGGAATTTATGAATTTGGCTATTCATAATTATAAATGAAAATAGTTGTTCTAGTAGGTATGATAAATTTGTGCTTTGCTCATCCATAGCTTAGTGTAAAACTGAATATCTCTTTTTATTATATGAGAGAATATTTTTTGTATACAAGAAGACTTGCTCTCAGTAGAAAGACTTGTCGTAACTTAGCAAATGCTTCTGCTATTTATAACCTAAAAAGGAGAAAACGTGTATACTATTATACTGTTCCTACTTTACACTTGTTATCTTTACAAAAGACTTTACAAAAAATCTTAAGACTATTCTACAAAAAGACAAAATAAATAAAGACTAAAGCTATACAATAATGGCACTTTGCCAAAGAAAAGTCAGAAAGCTTATCAAAAACTAATAAATGCTATAATTTACGTATCTAAAGTCAAGAAAACTATTCACATGTCACTTTCTTTAATAAATCTTCTTTCATAACTTTTACTATCTTGTCTCTTTTATTTTGTCTTTATTCCTCCATTACTCCATTGCTATCTTTCTATCTTCCAATTGACGTCCTTATCTTCTTTTATTCTAGTTGAACTTCAGGGATCACATTATTTTCTCCATGGCATTTTGAGCATTGGTGGTCTGGACATTTGTGTCCTATTAATTTGTAATATCTGGTTAATAATTTTTTGAAATAAATTTCTTTTTAATTGCCTTTGTAGATGATTGTTTTTCTGGATTCAGCAACGTCATAATCCATTGTTTAAATTCTTCCATATCAGACTGTCGTTGCTTCCTTGAATTTGAATAGATCATTAATTGTTCTCTCGAATAGTAGCTCCATATGGGATTTCCATTGAGATAATTTTTTGCTAGTTCTTGAATAATTGTAGCTATTCCTATAGTTCGCTTATTTATATAAAAATCAGGTATCTCAACTTTAGGTATCTTTGGCTATTGAACAATATCTTCCGGTATAATCATATCTCTAGTTAATCTTATTTTTACAACTTGTATAACTGGTTTAATTTCGTCATATGATATCACTGCTGGTGCAGTATAAAACTTTATAAAAAATAGATTTTCTTTGTTTATTTTTTTATAAGTGGCGAATGCTCTATATAATTCTGGTATAACTGTTAGTTCATCTCCTTCTTGGGTATATATGGTATTTAATAGTCCATAACTGAAATAGGTTTTAACTAAATTTGGGTTAGATTTTGGTAATGCGATTAACTTGTTGTAACCTTGTAGTTTTTGGGTTATATTGTCTGTGTTTGGTTCTTGGATATTTGTGGCTCTGGGTCTAAGGTTTAGGTGAGTCTGTATTTTGTGGATATTTTCTATGTATGCTCGAGTTATATAGTTATAGGCTTTTTTTATCTTGGTTTAAACTTTATCGATATGTGGTAGTTTGTGGGGGTATGAACAAGAGGTCTTTTTGTATGTTTGTTATAAATGGTTTTTCAAATATATTGTTCATGTTCATGTTCTGATATCTTTGTCCATTAACTCCTTTGCTTGTACCTGCAGTTGTAGCTTGATAAACGTTATGGGTTTTATGGAGTGTCCCAATGTCTCCTTTTATCTCTGGAATTTTACTGTCTTCCGATTGACATAGCTCTGCGCACTGCTGAGTTATCTGAGTCATAGCTTCAGACATCAGTTTGACTTCATTAGTCTTTAGCTTTTCTATTTCATCATCCATACTGTCCACTTTCAGTGAAAGTGTAGTTAGGGTTTTGAGTATCTTTTCTAAAGTATCATCTTCTATTATATCAGTCTGTGTAACTTTGTCTTGATATGTAATTTGCAATAACATTTTTGTTAGTACTGATTACTTCAATTGTAAACGTAAAATTTAATATATTCAATACTAATCTCCTAATTTCCTTCGTTGTAACTGAATTTTGTATTTTTCTTGTTAACCACCATCGTACATGTGTATTATCTGTTCGTACAATAAACTTATTATATACAATATATGGCTCAAATGCTAATAAACATTTATATAATGAACGTAATTATTTTCTATTTATTTCTGTTTCATTAAACGTTCCTGAGTAGTATCTACAATGATGTTCTAATTTTTCTTCTTCAAATCTATATTTAAGTACTCCTCCATAATTATATTCACTTGCATCTGCTTCTACTATATATGTAAATTTTTTTTTCCTCTGGAAATTGTAGTTTTGGTAATTCTGTACAAAGTATTTTTATTTTTGAAACTTTTTTTTTATCTTCTTTGTTGTAATTATACTCTACATCTTTTTTTTTTCTGTAATGGCTTAGGTTTTCTGCTAATTTTGGTATCTATTCTCTTGGTTTACTAATCCTAAAAATGATTGTAATTTTTTTTTGTATCTAATTCTTCTTTTGAATTTATTATTTTTTGTACTATATGTTGTTGAATTTTTACTCCACTTTTATCTATTTGTATTCCTAAAAACTCTATCTGATTTTCATAATCTCAGCTTTCTTTTTACTTAAACTTATTCCTGATTTTTCTATCATATATGTAAATTATTTTAATATTTTTAAATGTTCCTCTTTAGTTTTTGTATATAATTATATATCATCTATGTATACTATAAAATTAGGTAACTGTTTGAAATAATTATCCATAAAATGTTAATATCTACCCGGTGCATTTTTATATCCAAATGGTAATACATTCCATTCGTAAAATCCTTGTGGTACTATAAATGCAGTTAATTTTTTAGATTCTTCTTCTAACTTTAAATGGTAAAATCCTGACTTACAATCGAACTTATTAAAATAATTATATCCTTGTATCTGTCTTATTTTTAATATCTTATTTGGTATTGGATAATTATATGTCATAGTTTTTGCATTTAGGTTTCTATAATCAATAACCATTCTATTTTTTCCTCTTTTTTTGTTCACTGTGTTTATTTACTATAAATGCTGGGCTATTGTGTTTACTATTACTTTTTTGTATATATTGTCTTTCTAATAATTCATCTATATGCATTTTGAATTCTTTTAAATCATCAAAGTTATATGTTAATGATTTTTGGGTTATTATACTATTTTTATCTATTAGCTCAATTCTTACAGTAGTCTTATATTTTTTCCATTCTTTTAATGGATCTTCACTATATAGTTGTCTTAATTTTTTCTTTATTATTTCTACCTTATCTATTAAAAATATAGTAATTTCTTCTTTATTTATTGAAAATATAACTAATTCTATTGTATCTTCAGTATTTTTTATATTTTCTAATTTTTGTGTGATTTTTTCACTTCTTTTTATCCAATCAGTTTTCTTTCTTATTTTATTAATAGCTATTTTTGCTCTTACCTTTTGTTTACACGGTGTTATAAACCACTAGTGTGTTTTAGTTATTATATGTGGGTCTAGTTTATCTAAAAACGACATTCCTAAAAGCATATCTTTTGATGTTAGTTCATAATTATAGATCTCTTCTATTGTTAATATCCTATCCCATACTTGTACTTTTATATTTCTAGCTTTATAGGTAATTAAGCTTACTTCGTTATTAAATCCTTTGACTACTATTGGTATTTTTGGCTTGTCCCATTTGTCTTCTGGTAAACAATTATATCTACATAAGTTGGCTTCTGCTCTTGTATCTATCATAGGTGTATAATATCTATTATAATATCCTTCTACTATTATTTTCATAAGTACATATATTTTCATGTTAAAGCTCTTTTTATTAATAATCTTTCCTTATTGTAGGTTATGGTTAGTTGTGTATGTTCTATATTGTAGGGTTTTACTTGTTCTAACCATTTTATTCTTAATATTATGTCTGCTTTTTGCATATTTTTCTTTATTTCAAATACTATTTTTATTTTTCTAATTCCTATTATTATTTCCTTTTCTGCTGAATCTTTAATAGTTATTAAACTTCTTAGTAGATCGGGGCATATATTACTATTATATTTTATTTCCTCATTTTTCACTAGGTATTTTGCTATATGGTTTTCTTCTTGTCCTGTATTTAGGAGTATTAAATATTTTTTTCATTTATTGTTCCCATTATATAATATTGAGTTAAATTAACTGTTGAATAAAATATTAGGAGTATTAAATATTCTTTTTCATTTATTGTTCCCGTAATATAATATTGAGTTAAATTAGCTGTTGAAGTTATTTCATAATTTATTCTTTTCAATGATCTTAATGATTCTGGTTTTTCAAAAGCTATTCTTTTTGTTGTGCTTATTCTATCATTTATTATTTCTAAATCTTCTTCTATATCTATGTCTTTGTAACTATAATCATTGTTATCAATTGTTTTTATAAATTGTTCAAAAGAACTTTCTATTTGTGTTATATTTATTTTATTTTTTCCCGTTATTTTATGTTTTGTTGTTAATACATATAGATTTTTATATCTTGCTGCAAATATTTTACTTCCTGGGGTTAATTCTATTCCTGATATTTTTCAATATAATACTAATGATTTATCTATGTTTTTATCTGTTATTGCTACTGACTAATTCACACTTATTATAAATTTAAATTTTTGGTATATTAAATTTTCTCTTATTGCAGTTATTATACTTTTTTCTATTGATTTTATAATTCTATCATCTGCTAAATATAATTCTATTGGTGTATCTATTACTTCTCTAAAACATTAATATTTCCGTTCCTTGAAGGTGTACGTATTTTATTGGGTCTTTACTTTATATATCATTTATTTCTTTATTAATTATTATTTTTATTACTAGTGGTATACTAGCTCTTTCTTTTGCATATCTACAGTGTAATGTTTTTTTTGGCTTACTACGTAGTATTCTTCTTTTTGTCTACTAAATATGTTTTTTATTGTTGGTGTTTTAAAAAAATTTTCACACTTAAATCTAATTCTTTTGCTTTTATTTCATCAAATATATTATTATCAAATATTATTTTATGATCTGTTCCTTCTTCATTTAAATATTCTTCCTTTGTTATTATTTTTATATCTTTTTTAGTCATTTGATTCATCTGATTTACTATCTATTTATTCTGTTTCATTTTCCAAAATTTTATATATACTATCGTCACTTTCTAATTCATAATCTATATAATCTATTTGCATATATTCTGCATTTTCTATCTTTATTTCTGATATTTGTTTCTTTTTTGGGTCTTTAGGCATTTTACAATCTCTAGCTAAATGTCCTAGTTTTCCACAATTATAACAAGTACATTCTTTTATAGATTTATTTCTCCTATATGGTCTTTTATATTTATAATTTTTTACATAATATCTTTTTCTTGGTTTCTTATACTTATATTTTGATTTTTTTGTATTTCTTATATTTCTAGTGTCTTTTTCTTTTCTTATAATATTTTTTTCACATCCAAATTGAGGTGCTATTTTATCGTTGCAATATGCTAAATTTCTTATTAATGTTTTTTTCATTTCTATTTCTTCTCTGTATTTTTCGCATATAATCCTATACCATTGTTGTAGAAATTTTATTCTTGCTTCTAGGGTATCTACTATTTTTGGTTCATCCCAACTTTTTATTATTTTTGAACTAAATGGTTCAGATAATTTACTAAAATATAATCTTCTTACTTCTTTACTTTTTTCTGTATTGTATGTTCCCTTATAGTAGTATTCTTTAAATGCACACGTATATTCATCTATATAGCAAATATCACATAGTGCTAGTTTTAACATTAAATTTCTATTTGTATCTTTTTCTTTGTTTTGTTCTTCTTCTTCTTCTGTTGCCATAATGCTAAATTCATCTCTTCTAGCTATTTCATATTTTTTCAATATGTTTATAGGTATTAGTTTAATTACTATTGTTCCTTCTGTTTTTTTATCAGCCCTTAATACCTTTTTACTTTCTTCAGTTAAATTTTAAAACCATAATTTTGTTGTTCCTATTAGTGTTCTTTCTATATATTCTAGTGTATCTGTTTTATTTATACCATTGTCTAATAATTGTTTTGATATATATCCTATCCATAATTGTATCGTTTTATCTACATCTATTACCTACATATTATTATAAAGATAGGTTTACCCACTGTAATACCCCCTTCACGCCCAGGGGCATCTGACCTACCCTGGTGCGTGGACTTGGAGCCAAACGGGGATGGACCTGACTCTGATACTATATAAAGAATAGATCTTGGGTCTAACTCAACCTCAAAAGATAGCTCAATCCAAATAAGTAAACCAACAGTCCATTCCCCAACCAATATGGGACTTTTACCCACTCTAACATTAAGAACTTGAGAAAAATTGAAAGAGTAATATAGGCATAGGTAAATTAAGTAACAAACAAGAGCAGATGGTCCGATTCACCTAGCTACTGACAAGCTGAAGCCTAATCTTTTTCAGTGTTGAAAAAGCATCTTTCATGCAAATTCTTTCATCAGGTGTCCCTAAAGTGCAGTTCAATGCTAATTTCATAATGGATAACAAACATTGCATCTTTGCGTCAATTTGTTCATCCCCTGGCAGTACCAAATTAGAATCCACCACCTTATGAATCTCACCCGGAAAGGAATCAGTAACCCAACGTAGTATGCTCAAGTCTCCGGTAAATATTTCATCACTTGGTCTTGTTCTCATGAACGTCTCCATCATCAGGATGCCAAAACTATAAACATCACAACTCGTGGATACTATTCCATCTTGTCCATACTCTGCAATCATGGCCGAAAATGATCATAAAAGCTTCCTACTTAAAATGGAATATGCCAAAACAATACAAGACACTTTTAAAAAGTTAAATATACCTGGAGCAATGTATCCTATGGTTGCAATTGTCCCTGTCTGAACAAAAGCCACTCCTGGACCTACCAATTTTGCAATGCCAAAATCACTGACATGACCAACCATGGATTGATCTAGCAAGACATTGCTTGGCTTCAAGTCACAATGCACCACTGGTGTTGAATAGCCATTGTGGAGATAGTCCATTGCAGATGCAACATCTATCATTATATCTAATCTCTGCAATAAACTCAAGAACAAGTTGTGAGAATATAACCATTTATCAAGTGTCCCATTGGGCATGTACTCCAACACTAAGGCCTTGAAATCAAGGTTGGAGCAGCTGGTGATAACTTTGGTCAGATTTCTGTGGCGAAGGTTGCGGAGTATCTTACATTCTGTGTCAAAACTTTTGAATGCACCCTCCAATTGCATGTTGAATACCTTTACTGCCAAAAGAGTACCATCCTTAAGTATTCCTTTGTAGACCATGCTAATGCTCCCATTACCAATCAAGTTGCTTTCATTGAATCCTCCTGTTGCCTGTTCAAGTTCATAATAAGAAATTCTTTTATGCCCTTTCCCTAGAGAGACATTTGCTTGACCTGTATTCTTCTTTATCTTTTGTAATCTTACAAATACATATGCGAGGGTTAATACAAGAAATAACACTCCTCCTCCCAAAATGACGTACAAAATCAAGATTGTCTTTTTCCTCTTGATAGATTGGATGGCACACAGTGACACATTATACTTAGAATCCCCACAGAGTGCATCATTGGACAAAAAAGATTTACCAGTCGCATTTGCAAAAGGACCACCAGTGGGAATCTCACCACTAAGTTTATTGAATGAGAAGTTCAGGTATTTCAGATACACAAGAGCTTCTAATGACTTTGGAATTTCACCACTAAGATTGTTATAGCTCAAATCCAAGAATTCCAATGCCAACATTTTGCCAAATGAATCTGGTATAGGCCCATCTAATCTATTATGTGCCAGTGAAAGATTAACCAATCTATCTAGACCCCCTAGAGTACTAGGAATCTTACCAGAAAAATAATTTTTTGACAGATCAATGAGTGTTGCAGCCTTGAACTTTCCACTCTCAAGTGGAATTTGTCCACTCAATAAATTGGATGAAACATTGAATTCAATGAGGTCTTGAAGGCTCCCCAAGCTTGCAGGTAATGTTGAATTAAGCCTGTTGTAAGCTAGATAAAGTTTCCTCAAACTAGTGACATTCCCTAAGCATGGTAGCACTGAACCAGAAAACTGATTTCTTGACAAGTCTAATGCACCAAGATTCTTTAAACTGCACATAATATCTGGTATTGTTCCTCCTATCTTGTTGCTTTGTAGGTAAAGTTCTTGAAGGTTCAACATGCCTTGGAGAGTACTTGGAATATGTCCAGTCAACTCATTGTTATACAGACTTATACGCATGACTCCACTAAGATTACCAATCTCTTGACGAATGACACCCTTCAGTTTACAACCTTCTGCTTCAAAACTTTGCAAGGAAGAGGATAAATTACCAACGGATGCAGGAAAAACACCATCCAATGGATTATTGCCAAACCAGAGTACTCGTAAATTCCTACAGTTTGTTAATGATGAAAGGAAGCTGAATGTTGAATCGCTGAAAAAATTATTCAGTTGCAAGTTCAGAAACTGAAGGTATTCTAAGTTGCCAACTGATTCAGGAATATGACCTGTGAAACTGTTGTATGAGAGATCAAGTATTTTGAGTCTTGAAGAATTTGATATTGAAGCAGAGATAGAACCACTCAAATTATTTAATGCGCAGTAAAATACTTCTAGGTTTGGCATTCCACGACCTAAATCTAAGGGTAGAATACCTGATAGCTTGTTTTCTACAAGATCTATGAGCTGCAGTGCTGACATGTTGAAAATGCTTGCAGGGACAGAACCAATAAATTTATTCTGGGATAATGTAAGCCGCTGTAGTTTCTTAAGATTACCTAGCTCCAAAGGTATCTCTCCTGTCAAATTTCGGGAAATATATGAGTGACAGTTTGGGGGAAGAGAGAAAAGGAATTATAATACTACCTTCCAAATGTAGAGCTGCAAGAGATAACCTTGTAAGAGCTGTTAAGTTGGCTAGCTCTCTTGGTACAGTTCCAAAAAACTTATTTTTCCCTAATGACAGTGTTTGAAGCTTTCTGCATTTCTCCAGGTTTGGTGGAATAACTCCATCTATGGAGTTAAATGAGAGGTAAAGCCCTTCCAAGTTTGGAAGATTGTCACATATAGTTGTTGGAAGCTTTCCACTAAGATTGTTGGCGGTAAGACCAATATTTTGCATCGCTGTAATGTTAAAGATTGACGTAGGTACAGAGCCAGTAAGCTGGTTTAGTTGCAGGTTTAGGAATGTCAGGCGACGAAGATCACCGAGTTCCCGAGGGATCTCTCCTTCGAGAAAATTGCTCTCTATACTCAACACTTCCAGCTTTGTTAGATTGGAAAGGGAAGAAGGAATTTTCCCCGAAAATTGGTTGCTTGAGAGGTACACAGAGCGCAGGTTTGGTAACAAACTTAAAAATGACGGAATGGATCCATTGAAGTTATTCCTTGCGACACTAATCAATTTCAACCTATGCAAAGAAGCCAACTCTCCAGGCAAATCTCCATAGAATGTGTTGTTTCTGATATTGAGGGAAATAAGAAATGAGAGGTTTCCAAGGTGTGGAGGAATGGTACCATGAAGTTGCATGCTAGAAATGTCTAGAGCAGTGACTCGATCATTGCGGGAGCTGCATGTGATTCCAATCCAGCTGCAAATTGTGCTGGAAGAAGACCAGTTTCTTGCCAAAATGTTGTTAGGGTGAGAATAAACGTGAGATTTCAATGCAAGAAGAGCAGCTTTGTCTGTGCTAATATTAGGAACTGTAGCAAGTGATGAATGGTCATGGAGCAGAATGAAAACTGCAAGAACAAAGAGAAGACTGCAATCTCTGTTCATAACTATGACAAGCAGGTTTCTCTTTATTGTCTAAACAAAGAATTGATAATGAAGATCTGTTTAATGATATCAAAGTCATTGTATACAAATATACTGTTAAATGTCGGTCAATTCCGAGTAGTAGAAGTTTTATTAGTGAAAGACAGTCTACTTTTGGAGGTCTAGTCTCAGGAATGTATTTTAGCTACAAGTTGGATTACCAATAACCTATACACAAGGGAAGTTGTAATATGTATGACAAGCGTGTCAATTTTTCAGTACCACAAACTATATTGTAACCACAGATCTCTGACTATTTTTCTTACGTGGGGCATAGGGGATGGAGAGTGAACTGAAATAGACACCATTGTCTCTGAGGAGGATAAGATTTGATTGCTGCTAAAACAACAAAAGCTGTTAGAATAATAATGATAATTGTACAAGAAATTCAAAATGAAACTTGTTTGGCTTAGCAACATGATAATACACGCTTCTTGAAAAAAGTTGGAGACTCTTCCACAAGCAAACGGAAGAATTAATAACTATTTTATCTTTGAGATTCAACTAAGCCACAAGACAAGTAGTTTTCAAGAATATTGCTCTTTTATTCTTGCATTGGAGATCTTACCGTTTGATCAATGTCTGTCAAATATTTTTCAAGGGAAAAGTATTTTTTTTTGAGTTCTTGTCTTTTCAAACAAAAGAAACACTATTTATAGGATAAAAGTTTAATCCAGGAGAAGAGCATTAATTAAGTAATAGTAAATAGGTTCATGAATATTTTTAAAATAAAAGATATCTTCTTTCAAGAACCTAAAACATAAAGTTTAAAGAAGAATGAATTTGTCAAATTCACATTCATGTTCTTTGTAACTCAATACTTTTAACTGATGCATTTGTTTCTGTCACGACCCAAACTAAGGCCTGGCCGCGACGGACATCCCGAACCATGAAGGCCCAGACATTCTACTCTATCTGTTCTAGAAATTATGCACAACATTTATATAATAAAAGAAAATGCGGAATTATAATCTAATACGGAAACATGGTCATACCCTGGATTCAGTTTAACCATACGGAATGAAATCCCAAATCAACTAAACAACTTCTAGAACAGTTTGCGAAATCTCTACTACATGATCTAAAGTCAACTGTCTGAAAAGCTGGGACAAGGCCCCCAGTAGACCAAAACAAAGGAATAACATAATCTGAAATGACAGCCTTCTGGAACAAAGAAGGCTCACCCCTACACGGATCACTTCTCCCTGGATACTCTACTGATTAGCTGGACCCCTAGACTGAGCCTCCAAACCTGGGAGGTAGGGGTTCAATACAATTGTACTGGTACGCAGATAAAATTCAACATAATAATTTATATTCAACGTATATGAGAGCAATTTAAAATATTTCATAAACATATCATATAGTAAGAAATCTCATGGGCATTTCTAAAAGACTCTATAAAATCATCTGAACTCTGTGACACTCTTTGTTTTACTTCTGCGCTAGGTGGTATACTCTACAACTCTTAAATTCCACGGACTATATGGAATTCGTCATTGACTCGGCGGGGAAGCCTCGAACCCAAGTGTGCCGCAAGGGTTGAAGTCTCTGACTCTGCTACGCCACACGGCCGTCGTCAATGTAAAATAATATACCCGGATCGGCAAATTAGGGTTATAGGTTAAGAGTTACTTGAACTCAAACCCTCTTCAGGCAACCACCTAGCTCTCTTTATGCCCATTTTTAACTCTTTAAGACATGCATTCTCTGAAAACATACTCTAAAAACTCTAACTCTGTTATGGCATACATTTATATGGTATCGTCATACCATTGACTTGCAAATCACATTCTTTGAGCCATTTATTGCAAATTATATCTCTGTTCTCAAAACATGGAATTTAGGACCACCATATCAACAATTCTTTTCAAGAAACTCATTCTTTAAAACTCATGTAAACATATGAAAGGAAACTCTCTTTGTCAACATTTCAAAAATTCAAGGTGGTCATGTCAAGGTTTTCAATTACATGCATTTCTTTCTCTTTAACACAAGAACATCATAGTAACATCAAGAAACACCCTCTCATTATTTTTAAATCATGTTTCAATTGCTATGACACTGAGAAGACTACTTTCAAATTACAAGGCATGCATTTCAACTCTTTTTCGACAAAACCATAATCTTTAATTCAACATACGAGAGGGGTTTCATAATATGTGCTCTCAAACAATCTTCAACCTCAGTTCTCATACATATACATATACTTGTAAATCAATTCAAAGGGGAAAGACCTCAAGGCCGAATCAACAATATCATAAAAACATTTATAATGCATAATTAAAACATAGATTCCAAAAACACCTTTAAAATTCATGCTTGATAATCTTTAAATCATGATCTAGTGTTTACAAGCCCATGCAGTTTTTAGGATAAACCCCACGTACCTAAATTTAGAAATTTGATAGATGATTTTAAAGCCTATGATTTGGGAATTCCAAATCTTCACTCAGTTTTGAACACCCACGGTTGAATCTTGAGTTAATTGGATTTTTAGTTTGAAATCTTAGAGAGTGTTCTTGTGAATTTTGAAGAAAGTATAAATAATGTGGTCACTTGGGAGTATAATCCTATGTTTAAGCTAATGGGGGGGGGGGGGGGGGGGGGCGGGGAAAATACTTCATATACCCTTAATGAGATGGAAAAAAATATAACTGGGAGCCCGATTTTATTGGCCACCGCGCGTGCCACAATCGCGGTGGCTCACTGGAAATTGACGAATGGTATTCTTAGGGTCACCGCGATGCGGAGCCATCGCGTTGTCCCACTTATTGCGAATGGTATTCTTAGGGTCACCGCGATGCGGAGCCATCGCGTTGTCCCACTTATTGCGAATGGTATTCTTAGGGTCACCGCGATGCGGAGCCATCGCGTTGTCCCACTTGTTGGGTCTGGAACTTTAGCACGACGCGCTAAAATTGTACTAGGCTACTGAAATTTCCCAATTGTTAAATAGACCCCCTCCGCGATGTGCCAAGCACAAAAATAATGGTGTTTTTTGACTAGGACTTAAATTAGCCATAATTTCTTGCCCGGGTATCGGATTTGGGCGAATCTTAAATCGGCGAAAAGCTTCAAATTTCCTATGTGAAGAAAAGTTGAAATTAGGAAAAAATAATTTCCCAGTCTTTAACTCTAAGAGTATATTATCACGAGCTAACTCATGGATGATGCGGGGTGTTACATTATCCCCCCTGGAGATTATTCGTCCCCGAATGATGACGCAGAACACAGAAAATCATGATTTCAAACATACTAAGGCCATAAAAGAATAAGACAAGGATTGTACCTTCGATTTCGTCATTAACCGGATCAAATAAGTCTGGGTATATATCTCTCATGTCCTCTTCTGATTCCCAAGTTGCTTCCTCTACTTTCTGATTTTTCCACAACACTTTAACCAAAGTTATCTCCTTTCTCCTCAACTTTCTAACTTGATGATCTAATATTGCGATAGGATTCTCTTCATAGGATAAAGAGTCTATCACTTTAACCTCCTCTACAGGCAACACTAATGAATTGTCTCCAATATATTTTTTCAACATGGATATGTGAAATATCGGATGAACAAAACCCAAACTTGTAGGCAACTCTAACTCATATGCAACTCCACCTATCCTTCTCAAAATCTGGTATGGCCCTATATAGCAAGGACTTAGCTTACCTTTCTTCCCGAATCGTATAACTCCCTTCATAGGAGAGACTTTGAGAAATACCCAATCACCAACTTCAAATTATAGCTCCCTTCTCTGAACATCGGCATAGGATTTCTGTCTACTCTAGGATGTTTTAAGTCATTTTCTAATAATTTTCACATCCTCCATCGCCTGATGAACAAGATTAGGCCCAAACAACTGAGTCTCATCCACTTCATACCACCCTATTGGTGATCTATATCTTTTTCCATACAAAGCTTCAAATGGAGCCATCTTAATACTAGTATGGTAGCTGTTATTATAAGCAAACTCTATCAATGGCAAGTGATCTACCAAACTACCTTTGAAGTCAATCACGCAAGCTCTCAACATATCTTCAAGGGTCTGAATAGTACGTTTGGCTTGCCCATCCTTCTGAGGGTGGAAAGTCGTACTCAGGTTCAATTAGGTACATAAACCCCTTTGAAAAGATCTCCAGAACTATGAAGAGAATTGTGTACCTCTGTCAGATATGATGGATACAGGTGCTCTATGCAAACGAACTATCTCCTCGATGTATAACTTGGCATAGTCATCTCCCGAATAGTTGGTTCTCACAGGACGAAAGTGGGCTAACTTAGTTAGCCGGTCTACAATTACCCAAATAGAATTATACTAGTTTTAGGACCTCAGAAGTCCCATGATAAAGTCCATATTAACCATCTCTCACTTCCATAAGGGCAAAGATATCTCTTGGGAGGTACCATCTGGCCTCATATGCTCTACTTTCATTTATTGACAATTCAAACACTTGGCAAAAAAGTTAGCCACATCACACTTCATATTATTCCACCAGTATATGGTTTTCAGATCATGATACATCTTAGTAGAGCCTGGGTGAGCAACATACCTCAACGTGTGAGCTTCATCAAGGATCCTCTCTCGTAACCCATCAACATCTGGCACATATAGTCTACCCTGATATCTCAAAATTCCATCACCACCAATTTCAAAAGACACCACCTTCTGTTAACCTACATCTTTCTTGATCTGCATCAAGATGGGATCTTCAATATGCTTTTCTTTAACTTCAGCACAAAGGGAAGACTTATCTACCTCATGAACAACCACTCCCCCATCTTTGGAATCCAAGAGTCGTACTCCTAGATTTGCAAGCTGGTGAATATCCTTTACCATCTCCCTCTTCCCCTTTTCAAGGTATGAAAGGCTACCCATATATAGCCTTCTGAGGGCATCGACTACCATATTTGCCTTCCCCGGATGGTAGTGCAGGCTCATGTCATAATCCTTCGAAAGCTCCTACCATTGTCATTGCTTGAGGTTTAATTCTGTCTACAAGAAAATATACTGTAAACTCTTATGGTCAATAAATATATCAACATATACCTAACAGAGATAATGCTACCGGATTTTAAGCGTAAACACCACAACTGCTAACTTCAACTCATGGGTGGGGTAATTTCTCTCATGCACTTTTAACTACCTAGACACATAAGCCATCACTTTACCGTGCTGCATAAGCACACACTTAAGTCCCACTCGGAACACATCACAATACACAAAAAAACCCTCTATACCTTATGAAAGAGTCAAAATAGGTGTAGTGGTCAACTTGTCTTTCAATTTCTCAAAACTATTCTCACAGGAGTCAGACCACACAAACTTTAACTTTTTATACGTCAACTTAGTGAGTGGTGCAGCTATGGATAAGAAACTCTCTATGAACCTTCTGTAATACCCTACCAAAACCAAGAAGCTTTGAATGTCGGTTGGAGTCATGGGTCTGGGCCATTTTCCCATTGCCTCAACCTTTTGGGGATCAATCTTAGTCCTGTCACTAGACACAATATGCCCCAAGAAAGCAATATCATTAAGCAAGAATTCACACTTGGAAAACTTTGCATAAAACCTATGATCTTTGAAAGTCTGGAGGATGATTCGAAGGTGATTGACATGATCTTCCTCACTCTTAGAATAAATCAAGACATCTTCAATAAAAAATATGACAAATAAATCCAGAAACTGATGGAACACCCTATTCATAAGATCCATGAAGGTTGCAGGGGCGTTAGTCAACCCGAAGGACATAAATAAGAATTCATAATGATCGTATTTGGTTTGGAAAGCTGTTTTAGGAATGTCTAACTCTCTAACTTTCAACTGATGGTATTTCAAATGAAGGTCTATCTTTGAAAAACATCTAGCACCTTAAAGATGGTCAAAAAGATCATCAATTCTAGGAAGAGGATATTTATTTTTAATAGTGACCTTGTTTAACTGGCGATAATCTATGCACATACGGAGGGAACCATCTTTCTTTCGCATGAAGAGTATAGGTGCAACCTAGGGAGAAATACTAAGACAGATAAAATATTTCTCTAGAAGATTTGCTAGCTGTTCTTTCAACTCTTTCAGTTCTGTAGGAGCCATTCTATATGGTAGAAAAGAGATGGGATGGGTATCAAGCAACAAATCAATACCAAAATCTATCTCCCTATCAGGTGGTATGCCTAGGAGATCATCAGGAAAAACTCTTGGGAACTCATTCACCATAGGGCAGACTGAAGAGAAAGGCTTTTGGTATTCGAATCTTTAACCAGAATAAGATGATATAAGCAACCCTTAGAAATAAGTTTACGGGCTCTGAGGTAAGATATAAAGTTCCCTCTAGGTGCTAAGGAATGTCCCTCCCATTCTATTACTAGTTGATTCGGGAAGGAAAAAGTAACCTTTTGGGTTCTACAATCTAACGTGGCATAACACGAATAGAGCCAGTCCATCCCTAGGATAGCATCAAAATCAACCATGTATAAGTCTATGAGGCCTGCCACAATATCCCGCCTACAAAAAGTTACCACACAATTTCTATACACCCTCCTAGCCACAATAAAATCTTCCACCGAATTAGAAACAGAAAAAAGTTTGACAATCACATCGGGATCAAACCCAAAACTAACAGCCACATAAGGTGTCATGTAAGACAGGGTAGAATCGAGATCAAGTAGCACATATACATCACAGAAAAAGATCTGCAACGTGCCAGTAACTACATCCGGTGAGGCCTCTACCTCTTGGCTATTGGTTAAGGTGTACAACTGGTTGCGGCCACTTCCCACGATTGAAGTGTCACCCTTCTGAGGTGGTGGTGGTGCAGAAGAATTAGCATGTAACTTGGCTCCGCCAATATTACCCTTTGCTTCCAGACAGTCTCTTCGGATATGGAATGGTTGGCCACACAAATAACACACCATAGAACCAAACTGATACCTACCTGGATGATTTCTCCCACATTTCTCACAGTGTGGGTATGTTCGAGAGGTTTGAGCTACACTTCCTTAAGATTGTGAACCCTGCATTCTCGACCCTTGCCTGGACTAAAAATCTTGGAGGTGCTGTCCAACTAGGGGTCTGGACACCATAGCACTAGCTGCAGACTATGCATTACCCTAAAACTTCTTCTTCTGCCATTTGTTACCCCAATTCCCACTCCGTTACTGACTGTGGCTCTGGTCTTTCGTCTTGTCTCTCTTTGCCTGCCAATCCTTCTCTCTAGATTCAGTGATTTTCTTTTTCTTTTCCTCAACTTACTATATGTCGACTGATAGTCTGGCAAAATCCATGTCCCAGTTCAACATTGGTCTCTATCATTCAAGAACTAAGTCATCTGAAAGGCCGGATGTAAATTTCCTCAGTTGGGCACTCATATTACTAGTCATCTCTGGAGCATAACGGGCTAGTTGGTTGAACCTCAGAATATACTCTTGGACACTCATCTTTCCTTGCTTTAGATTTATAAACTCTTCAACTTTGGCCTCTCTCAGCTCGAGAGGAAAGAATCGATCAAGGAAGGTTTCCACGAACTCGGCCCAAACTGTAGGCTCAGCACTCTCACCCTTTGAATCTTCCCACTTGTTATACCATTGGTTCTCTACATCCTTAAGTTGGTAAGTTGCTAACTTAACCTCCTCTACCTCATCTAAATGCATCACCTTAAAGATCTTCTCCATCTCGTCCATAAACTCCTGTGGATCCTCTTCAACCTTGGTACCAGTAAACTTGGGCGGGTTTATTCTCATAAACTAGACCACTCTTGTAGACTCAGACATGCAAATGTAGACCCAATATCTTCCAACCGTTGAGTCTGTGTGGCTACCAATTGTGCAAGCATGTAAATGGATTGACTAAATTATGCATTAGATATCTCTCTCTTACGAGGCTGAGTGAGTTAGTCCCTATTCGAGAAGCTCTGGTGCCCTAGGTGGGCTGGTCTGAGTAGGTGGGACTTCTGGAGTATCATTAATCTCTGGAGTCTAAGCTCTGTTTTGGGTCCTAATCCAATGAGTGGTACGGACCTCATCTGTTTGTGAATTCTGATTAGTAGTACGATAGGGAGGCATGATTGTCATGTACCGTGCGATTTTGCTACACACCCATAAACAAGATTCTACCCAATGTGATTTTGCAGACACCCTAGGACGATGAATCGTGCTCTAATACCAAGTTTGTCACGACACGAACTAGGGCCTGGCCATGACGGATATCTTGAACCATGAATGCCCAGACGTCCTACTCTATCTGATCTGGAAATCATGCATAACATTTAAATAATAAAAGAAAATATGGAATTATAATCTAATACAGAAAAATGGTCATACTCTGGATTTAGTTTAACCATACGGAATAAAATCTGAAATCAACTAAACAACTTCTAGAACAGTCTGCAAAATCTCTACTACATGATCTAAAGATAATTATCTGAAAAGCTGGGACAAGGCCCCTAGATAAAAACAAAGGAATAACATAATCTAAAATCACAGGCCTTCTTGAACAAAGAAGGCTCATCACTGCATGGATCAACTCTCCCTGGATACTCTACTGATTAGCTAGACCCCTAGACTAAACTTCTAAACCTGAGAGGTAGGGAGTCAATACAATTGTACTGGTACGTAGAGCAAATCCAAAATAATAATTTATATTGAACATATATAAGAGAAATTTAAAATATTTCATAAACATATCATATAGTAAGTAATCTCATGGGCATTTTTAAAAGACTCTGTAAAATCATCTGAAATCTATGACATTCTCTGTTTTACTTCTGCGCTAGGTGGTGTACGCTACAAGTCTGAAATTCCACAGGCTATATGGAACTCTTCATTGACTCGGTGGGGAAGCCTCGAACCCTAGTGTGCCGCAAGGGTTAGAGTCTCTGACTCTACGCCACACGACCGTCGCCAGCATAAAATAATATACCTGGATCGGCAAATCACGATTTTAGATTAAGAGTTACTTGAACTCAAACCCTCTTCAGGCAACTACCTAGCTCTCTTTATGCCTATTTTTAACTCTTTAATACATGTATTCTCTGAAAACATACTCTGAAAACTCTAACTATGTTATGGCATACATTTATATGGTATCGTTATACCATTGACTTGCAAGTTACATTCTCTAAGCCATTTATAGGAAATTATATATCTGTTCTCAAAACATGGAATTTAGGACCACGATATCAACAATTGTTTTCAAGAAACTCATTCTTTAAAACTCATGTAAACATATGCAAGGAAACTCTCTTTATCAACATTTCAAGAATTCAAGGTGGTCATGTCAAACTTCTCAATTACATGCATTTCTTTCTCTTTAACACAAGAACATCATATTAGCATCAAGAAACACCCTCTCATTATTTCTAAATCATGTTTCAATTGCTATGACATTGAGAAAACTACTTTCAAATCACAAGGCATGCATTTCAACTCTTTTCCAACAAAACCATAATCTTTAATTCAGCATACAAGAGGGGTTTAATAATATGTGCTCTCAAACAATCTTCAATCTCAGTTTTCATACATATACATATACTTGTAAATTAATTCAAGGGGGAAAGACCTAAAGGCCAAATCAATAATATCATAAAAACATTTATAATGCATAATTAAAACATAGATTCGAAAACCCCCTTTAAAATTCATGCTTGATAATCTTTAAATCATGATCTAGTGTTTACAAGCCTATGTAGTTTTTAGGATAAATCCCACGTACCTCAATTTAGAAATTTGATGGATGATTCTTGAAGCCTACAGTTTGGGGATTCCAAATCTTAACTCAGTTTCGAACACCCACAGTTGAATCTTGAGTTAATTGGATTTTTAGTTTGAAACCCTAGAGAGTGTTCTTGTGAATTTTGAAGAAAGTATGAATAATATGGTCACCAAGGAGCATAATCCCGTGTTTAAGCTGATAATGGGAGGGGGGAAATACCTCATATACCCTTAATGAGATGGAATAAAATATAACTGGGAGCCCAATTTTTTGGGCCACCGTGTTGCGCCTCAATTGCGATGGCTCACTAGAAATTGACGAATGAGATTCTTAAGGTCACCGCAATGTGGAGCCATCGCGTTGTCCCACTGGTTAGGATCTGGAACTTCAGCGCGACACACCATAATTGTGCTAGGCTACTAGAATTTGACGATTGTTAAATAGACCCCCTCCGCGACGTGCTATGCACTAAAATGGCGCTGTTTTTTGACCAGGACTTAAATTAACCATAATTTATTTCCCAGGTATCGGATTTGGGAGAATATTAAATTGGTGAAAAACTTATCAAATTTCCTATGTGAAGAAAAGTCAAAATTCGGAAAAAATAATTTTCTAGTCTTTAACTCTAAGAGCATATTACCACAAGCTAACTCATGGACGATGCGGGGTGTTACAGTTTCAAAACTAATTGAAACATAACTCAAAAGAGTTTTAAACTTTGTATTTATTTCAAAAATGATTGAAACATAAACTTTAACAATAACAATCTGCCACTTGTTTCAAGAAATTTTATGTTTAAAAAATAAAATTCAATTGAGATATTAATCTAGCAACATGCATCAATAATGTTGTATTTTGGACTTGAACCATTAGGTAGTGAAGACATTCTAAATCATTGACTATTTAGTAAAAAAATCGTGACCTAAGTAGTTCATTGAATGAAGTATAAAATACCTCCATGCATATTACTATATTTCGGTGAAAATAAAAATTCTTTGATACCTTATGTCATGTGTCCTGAATCCTTTAGCTTAGTGCTTTAAGATTTCTCTGTCAAAATCTTATTGGAGTGGCCTCCACTTTGCACTTAGTGCGGTGAATTCATTAAGACAAACTTTACATACTCCGATCAAATAGTCTATGAATTTTATTAAGAGAAATTAATCACATCCTTCTTTATGACAAAGTATTAGTAAATCTACCAAGAGTGTTCCTAGACACTCCAATCAAAATTGGTGCATAGACTTATTAAGAGAATATAATATCATTCTTATCTTTTGTAGGAATATTGTCGAATCTATCAAGAGTCTTATTATTTATTCCAAATGAGATCCGTCTTATAGATTTATCAAGAGAAAAGAATCTCAACTGATGTACATCTACTCACTTTCTAGGAAAAAAGGAAATTTTGTTGATGTGCTTCACAATTGTAACTTTACTTGTTTTTCTCTTTGAACCCAAGATTGTATCATTAGGTAGGATTATCATAAAGTACAATCAATCAATCAACAGGCTTTATTCTCAACCCATTACTAATTTCTTACCTAACTCTTTAGACAAAGGATCTGCTAAATTGAGTCTAAACTACACATTGAAATGATACTATACCAACCTCCAATAATCTTCTTATATAATTGTGTTTAAGATGAACTTGTCTTGCCTTACCAATGTAACAATCACTTGAATCCAAAATATAGCAACTTTATTATCACAACAGATAGTCAAAGGTTGTATTGGTTTACCCTACAATAAAATATCTATCAACATACTTTGTAGCCAATCGACTTCTTCTTCAGCAGAAGACATAGCGATAAATTCTAATTCCATGATTGAGTGGCTAATACATATTTTCTTCTTTGATCTCAAAGATATTGTTGCTCCAACCAAAGTAAAAATTCAAGCAATACTAGATTTAGAGTCATTTAGATCAGAATTCCAAGTAGCATCACTGTAGCCTTCAAGAACTACTGAAAAGGTAGAATAATGCAGACCAACATTAATTGTACCCTTCAAATACTTTAAAATACGAATTAAAGCATTCCCATTCTCAACTCCAAGGCTACCAGTAAACTTGCTCAAAGTTCCTAATATAGAATCAATATTTGTCCTGGTACAATACATGACATATATAAGACTCCTAATAATTAATAATATGTCAATCTATTAGGAATATCACTAGAGTTTTGCACTAGTTTGATGATAGGATCAAATAGTGTAGAAGTAGTCTTATTGTTAAAATGACCAAACCTCTTCAGAACCTTCTCAGTGTAACTTGATTGAGTAAGGGTCAAATCATTTGTTGATCTTATAATTTTGATTTCTAAAATTACATCAACTTCTCTAAAATCTTTCATTACAAACAAGAAAGCGAAAGCATTTTGTTTCTTTGACTCTTTCGATAACTTTTTAAAGTTTCTCATACCATTGATTTTTTGCTTGTTTTTAATCCATACAGAGATTTAAGAAGCTTACAATCTTTATGTTCTTGATCAGGAATGACAAATCCTTCTGATTGTTTCATGTAGAGTTCTTCATTTAGATCTCCATTCCGAAAAGCAGTCTTCACATCCATCTGATGAATCACAAGACCTTGAATTACTGTTAAAGCAATTAAGAGGCAACTAAAGGTCATCCGAGCTACAGGTGCAAAATTATCAAAATAATCAATATCTTTCAATTGAGTAAAAAGCTTTATCTATCAAGAGAGCTTTGTACTTATCTAAAGTACCATCAGATTTCATTTTTCTCCTTAAATTTCATTGGCAACCAAATTATTTACATCCAAGAGGAAAATCTGATAAAATTCATATATTATTTGACAGGATAGAATGCATTTCATCATCAATGGCTTCACACCAAAAATGAGCATCATGTGAAGACATAGCTACATCATAACTTGCAGGATTTTTTTCAATCAAATAAGCTTGAAAATTAGGTCCAAAGTCCTTTGGTTTGGTTGATCTTGAACTATGTCTTGGTTGACTTTCTTCCAAGGTCTCAATTATTGTTCTCTTTAGAGGAGAAATAGAACTTGTATCTTATTCAAAAGAATTTTTTTTCTTGGAAAATATATGCTCAAAAAAATTAGCATGTTAAGATTGAATAATTATGCGAGGGCTTGGGGCCTCAAGATTTAAAAAACTATAAGCCTTACTGGTCTGTGAATAGTAAATAAACATAAAATCTATTTCTCTATAACAAATATTAGTCAACTATTGATCTGGTAATTAAACATGAGACAAGCAACCCCATACTTTAAAATAATTTATATTTGACTTTTGATTATTTCAAAATTCATATGGAGATGCATCATAATTCCTGAAAGTAATTCTATCAAAATATGACATTCTGAAAGAAAGGCTTCAATCCACATATTTTAAGACATACTAGATCCATAAAATATAGAATTAACCATTTCTACGAAAGTTCTATATTTTTTCTGCTATAACATTTTGTTGTAGTGTATACGACATGATCACTTATTTTCAATGCCTTTTTTTAAAAAAAATCAATAAAATCCGACTTTAAGTACTCTCCACCTTTAGTATACCTAATTTATTTAATTTTCAAACTCAATTTATTGTCAACCTCTGCTTTATTTGTTTTGAAAGTCTCAGATATTTCATCTTTTGTTTTCAATGGAAAGTCATATGTATATCTTGAGTAGTCATCAATGAAAATAATAAAATAACTCTTTCCATGATGTGACAAATATCTATCTCATAAATATCAGTGTAAATTAATTGCAAAAGTGTGAAAGTCCTTTCAACAATCTTAAAGACTTCTTTATAATCTTTCATTTACTACAAGTAAGGCAATAGTATCATTCTTTTCATAGTGTTTGATTAATTTATTATTCACCATATGTTGAATGATCTAAAATTCACATGACAAGATATTCATGCCCTAAATCCAGAGACTCCACAAGATAAGCAAAAATATTTTTATTTTCAATATTGAGTTTAAATATTCCATTTGCAACATAGCCTTTTTCAACAAACATTCCATTTTTAGATAAAATAAACTTGTCTTCCTCAAAAATCATTTTAAAATCATGCTTCGAAAGAAGCATACCAAACACCATGTTCTTTTGAATATCAGAAATATGCTATACATCCATCAATGTAACTATCTTTTTGAAAGTAATTTTCAGTTCAATAAGTCCTTTAATTTCCTACAACTATAGTAGAGGAAGAGTTTCCCTTATATAAAATTTTACTGTCCCCCACTAATTCATAGGTCTTGAAAGAATCTTGGTTATCTGATATGTGATGAGTTGCGCCAATATCTATCCGCCATTCCACTTGATCCTTCGCTATAAATGTTTCTATGGCCATTGCCACAAGATCACCTTTTTATTTTTATTTGCTTTTTCTTTCTTCTTTTTGTTTTTAAGAATTCTACAATTACGCGCATGGTGATCAATTTTATGAAAATAATAGCATTCTCCAGATTTAAAATTTGCACCATTACGCTTGAATTTTGTAGTTTTCTTTTCCTTTGAAGAATTCTTGTTTTCAGATTCCTTCTTACTTGATTTTTCTTCAATCATATGAGCATTCAAGAAAGATTCTTTCAAAATATTATTGTCACGATATCGTGTTTCTTGTTTAATTTGCAAGTGTTGCAATAATTATTCAAGAGTCAAATCTTTTTTTTTTTTTGTGTATGGGTTTGCTTTGGTTCTCTTTCTAAGATGGTGGAAGTTTGATACAATAGAACTAGTATGGAAGTTTTCATCAAGAGCAATTCTAGCTATAGCAATTTTATTAGCTATAAGTTGGAATTCTTGTACTTGTTCACTGATTGGCTTGCCATCAATCATTTCGAACTTCACATAATTTGAATCATGAAATTTCTTGGAACTCGCCTCTTCTGCTAAATAAATAGCTTCCAGAGTGTCTCAAATCTCCTTTGCAAATTTGCATTTAACATTATATTGACCATAATATTTGTTGGACATTCCTCCAAGAATATAATTCTTGCACAAATAATTATCATATTGTCACTTGGAAATTTGTTCTTTAATTAAAGTAGCCTCGTCAGATGCTACCTCAGAACCACGAGCATTAGGACAAGATTCTTCAAGAACAAATGCCAACTTTAATCATCGTAAAAAATATTCATCTTTCCATGCCATCTAGAAAAATCTTTGCCATTAAATATCTCAAAATTAGGATTAGGCAAAGATAGAATACTATTTGATATTGATGTAGAAGCTATAGAGACAATTACCTTCAAATGGCTATACAAGAAATTCAAAACAAAACTTACTTGACTTAGCGACATGATAATACGCTTCTTGAAGATAGTTGGAGTCTCTTCCATGAGCAAACAGAAGAAGTTATAACAACTCTATCTTCGAAATTCAACTAAGCCACAAGTCAAGTAGCATTCAAGAATGTTTCTCTTCTATTCTTGAATTGGTTATCTCACCTTTTGATCAATGTCAATCAAATATTTATCAAGGGAAAGTGTTTTTTTTTGAGTGCTTGTCTTTTCAAACATAAGAAATACTATTTATAGGATAAAAGTTTCATGCAAGAGAAGAATATTAATAAAGTAATAGTTAATAGATTCCTGAATATTTTTTTTTTAAAAAAGATATCATTCCTTAAAAAACCTAAAACGTAAAATTTAAAGAAGAATGAATTGTTAAATCTACATTCATGAATGAATTGTTAAATTTACATTCATGTTCTTTGTAGCTCAAAATTTTTAACTGGTGTATTTGTTTTAAAATTAACTGAAACATAACTCAAAAGACTTTTAACCGATGTATTTGTTTCAAAATTGATTGAAACATAAACTTTAATAATAACAATAGTAACAACAAAATACCTAGTAGGTTTCAACAAGTGTGGTCTGGAGATGATAAAATCTACGTAGACCATACCACTACTTCATATAGGTAGAGAGGTTATTTTTATGAGACCATAGGCCCAAGTGCAATAAAATCAAGTACAAGAGAAAAGAACAATGTAGAAAGTATAACCAATTAATGTGGTAAGCATCACATGGCTTCACAAGAAACAATAACAGTATCAAATAATGTGGTGGAAAATTTGATGCTTCATTTTAGGGAATTTCTCACTTATGCATATAGATTGTCAGATTTACCTTTATGTTCAACTATTGCTAAGAAGAATTTGCACTATGATTTGACATTTGATAACTCAAATAATCATGTTTTCATAATCACATCTAGTTATTTCTTTTACTATAAGTTTTAACTGAATGCCTCAGGGATAAGTGTTAGAATATTGATTTTGATGATTTAACAAATCTCAACAAGGGATCTGATCCATGATTAATCGGGTTGTCCTATTGTTGTAGATGTTTATCTATACGCTGTACCTTTCTGCAATAAGTTGGTGACACTACAACACTGGCGCAGTTGAGCTATCCAACCTAAACCAATAACGTGGTGTTCAGGTTTTGTTCTCCCTTATAAAAGAAAGATGTGACAAGAGTAAAACCTAATTTTTACAATCAAGATTTATCTCTCAAGCAAACGTCTTTTCATAAAAAGTGAACATTGCTCACATTTAAATAGGGACCTGATCGAGTGTAGTCCAGTCTTTGTTGAACTCTTGAGTTTTGTGTTTTTCATTCTTAAATTATAAATCTACTCCTAAGTTATAAAGGATAGTAGATATTTTGACTTGTCTATGTTCTTAGGTTGAGTCGTATTAACTAGAGCTAGTTAGTCGAATCATCTTTTTCTTAGTCAAGGATATTTCATCATGCTTGATGTGTTCTTAGGTAGAGTTATCTAGGCGTGCCGACTAGATTTAGTTGATGCGTAGGTGTAGTAGAGGTTTTGCACAGTTTTTGTCATAGAGATGTTACAAAGTAGATAGGATTAAGGGTTTAATCCTTTGTGATTATCATAAAATACCTACTTCTCTCTAACTTTAATGTTCTTTATGTTTGTCGATTAGTAGAGGTTCATTACCTTATTAGAATTAGTAAGATAGGGTCTATCCTCCTTGCTTGGACTAATTACTATTGGGGATTTTATTTTTATTATAATAAAAAACTGCTAGACATTCTGTCCAGTGGTATAAATTTTCTTTTTTTAAAAAAATTTGATTATTCATGTCTGTAATCACACGTTGCTTGGAGATAGTGGAGTGTTGGAAAATCATATTTGGCAGGTCGTAATTTTCTCTTTCCTTGAGCAAGGAGATTTTTACGTAAATATTATGTGTCTTTATTTCTTTTGCACTTTACTTTATTCTTGTTGAGTACTAGTTTTGTGTGTAAAGGGACTGGTTTCTTAACTCGTGATGGACTCGTATAAGTTAACAACGATGGTTTGAACTAGTGATGGTGGTGTTGATGATAATAATTAATGTAAGTGACTAATAATATTGGTAGTGATAGTTGTGATGGTAGAGATGGTTCGTATTGTAGTGACTGTTATTCAAACTCCCCATATTTTGGGCTAGAACGAAAACCATAATTTCTATACATAGATGATCCAAAAGCAATAAATACTATACAAATATGGAATGTTAATCATTTTAGTGGTGTGGGGAATTGAATGAGCTTTCCGTTAATATAAGATTTGCCCAAATCCGATATCCGGGCAAGAAGTTATGGCTAATTTAAGTAGTAGCCATAAAATATCGTTATTTTGGTGCTTAGCGCGTCGCAGAGGGAGTCTATTTAACAATTGTCAAATTCCAATTGCCTAGAGCGATTATGGCGCATTGCGCTGAAGTTCCAGGTCTCAACTAATGGGACAACGTGATAGCTCTACATTGCAGTGACCCTAAATATCCCATTCATCAATTTCCAGTGAGCCACCCAATAGTGGTGCATCTCGGTGGCCCATTAAATCAGCCTCCCAGTTGTATTTTATTCCATCTTATTTAGGGTATATTGGGTATTTTCCACCCCCCTTATCAGCCTAAACACAGGATTTAATCCCAAAGACACCAGAATACATTCACAATGATCCAAATTACTCAAGAACACTCTCTAGGGTTTCAAACTAAAAACCCAACTAACTCAAGATTCAACCATGGGTTTTTCTTAATTCTTCAATATTTGGAATCCCCATTGCTAGGGCTTCAAGAAGCACCCATACATCATACGTATAACATCCCAATAGCTAGAGATCATTCAAAAGCTTCTAATTTGAGGTACGTGGGGTGTATCCTAAAGACTACATAGGCTTGTAAACACTATATTATGATTTAAAGATTATCAAGCATTAATTTTAAAGGGGTTTTTGGAATCTATGTTTTAATTATGCATTATAAATGTTTGTATGATATTGTTGATTTGGCCTTTAGGTCTTTCCCCCTTAAATTGATTTACAAGTATATGTATATGTATCAAAACTGAGATTAAAGATTGTTTGAGAGAACATATTGTGAAACCACTCTTCTATGTTGAATTAAAGATTTTGGTTTTGTTGGAAAATAGTTGAAATGTATGCCTTGTGATTTGAAAGTAGTTTTCTCAATGTCATAGCAATTGAATTATGATTTAGAAATAATGAGAGGGTGTTTCTTTATGTTACTATGATGTTCTTTTGTTAAAGAGAAGGAAATGCATGTAATTGAGAACTTTGACATGATCACCTTGAATTCTTAAAATATTGATAAAGAGAGTTTCTTGCATAAGTTTACATGAGCTTTAAGAAAGAGTTCCTTGAAATGATTTATTGATATGGAGGTCCCAGATTTACATTTTGAAATAAAGATTATTATATACTAATAATGGCTCAGAGATATTACTTACAAGTCAATGGTATGGCGATGCCATAAGTATGTATGACATAAGAGAGTATGTTTTTAGAGTTTGATTTTAGAGAATGCATGTTTTAAAGAGTTAAAACTCAGCTTAAAGAGGGTTAGGTGGTTACCCAAAGAAGGTTGGAGTTTATGTAACTCTGAGCTTATCACCGTGATTTACCGATTCGAGTATATTATTTTTATGCTGGCGACGACCGTGTTATGTAGCAGAGTCAGAGGCTCCAACCTTTGCAGCACACTTGGGTTGGAGGCTTCCCTACCGAGTCAATGGCAGATTCCATATAGCCCATGGAATTTCAAAGTTGTAGGGTATACCACCTAGAGCAAAAGTAAAACAAAGAATGTCTCAGAGTTTAGATGATTTTCTTTCAGAGTCTTTCAGAAATGCCCATGAGATTTCTTACTATATGATATATTTATAAACTATTTTAAATTGCTCTCATATATGTTGAATATAAATTATTATTTTTGATTTACTCTGCATACCAGTACATTTGTATTGACCCCCTACCTCCCAGGTCTAGAGGCTCAGTCTAAGGAACTGGCTAATCAATAGAGTATTCCAGAGAAGTGATTCGTGCAGTGGTGAGCCATCTTTTTTCAGAAGGCCTGTTAGTTCAAATTATGTTATTCTATTTTTTCGGTCTACTAGGGGCCTTGTCCCAGTTTTCAGAACTATTTTGAGATGTAGTAGAGGTTTCACAGACTGAGTTAGATCTTATTCAGATGTTTTGAATTTTAGTTTTCTTTCTTATGTCTTGAAACCCAGAGTTAATGACCATGTTTCCGTATCAGATTATATTTTCACATTTTCTTTTATGATATAAATGTTGTGCATAATTACCATATTAGATAGAGTAGAATATCCAGACCTTCATTGTTTGGGATGTTCGTCACAACCAGGCCCTAGTTTGGGTCATCAAAAACTTGGTATCAGAGTACGGTTCATAATTCCAGGGTGTCTGCGAAATCGTGTCGGGTAGAGTCTTGTTTATGGGTATGTAGCCCACCACACTTATAAGCAGAAGGCTATAAGGCATTTAGGAATGTCTCTCTTTCTTCATGTTTTAGTTCATGCAATAGAGTCAGAATGTTCCTCTTTCGTTCTCTAATTATGCTATGGTGTTGCCTATACAAAAGTAACAGTCATTCTAATTCTTTTCTTACTCTGATGTTCTCAGACATGTCTCATTATTGGGGTGATTCAAGTATAGATGTTTAGAGTCTAAATGACATAGTTCTTTTTAATTAAGCCATATGAGATTTTAAAATTGTGCAAGGACTTGTGAAGAGTCTGTTAGTGCCTCAGAGTGTATTGATTCTTGTTTGAACTTTGATTCTGATGAGATTGTTCTTTTTAGCCTGCAGTATTAAGTGTATTCAGTCCTTTTCGGAATTTATGTTGAAGATGTCATACCTAAAAAAGGGAATGATGTGTAGTAGAATATTGGAATTGTATTTCCACCCGAATAGTAGTATAAGTTAAAGTATTGTTGTCATGACCTATTGGTAGTGAGATTAGACCAAGAAGCTGGTGATATAAGTCACAAGGTTAGAAGTCAGAGTAAGGGTGACTTTTGTGTAAATAAATATTTTAGTTGAATAACTGATGTTTGAGGATGATTTACCCCTTTATAGTGATAGACTAATGTGGTAGCTAGTAACACGTGTGGATTGTATGGTAGTCTGTGGGGGAAGTGTTTGACTCAAATTTTTATTCATTAAAAGTAAGATATCTATTCTTATATCATTCATTATTGTGTATCAAGTTTCTATCACTTGTAATCTTGTTATCATTGTATTTTTGAAACTCAAAGTCTAGTGAGGCCGTGTGAGGCCTATTTTTATTCACTAGCAACTTATTATCGATCTTGTTGGTTCTTTTGTTGGTTTGAACTGGGGGTTTAGAGGCTTAATGGTAAGAATCGTAGTAAGGGCAATTTATTGAATGTATGTATAGCTGAATCTTTTGGCATGAGATTGAGTTGGTATTAAAGTGATACATCCTTCTGTGTTAGTTTAGTAGAAGGTAGAGAAGGAGTTATTATCTAAGGCGAGTTGTTGTTTGCTTGAAGTATGAAAATGGCTAGATTAGCCAGTAAGTTATAATTATAGATACAAGGTTGTTTGTGGAATTTAGAGGTAGTCTAAATGTATGCTTAGGTAACTAGGTGTGATGTAAGAAAGCTGTATAAGTAGATAAGATTGTATGGGGTCATAATATAAGATTAAGGTTGACCATGTCTATTATGTGACTCTAACCCCTTGACTTTCTTTTATTTGGTAGTTGTAGACTAGTACTACTTGTGAGAAGGTATGTAGTAGATTTTGAGGCATAGCAGTGATGTCATGAAGGTGGATATGATTATATCTTGGCTAATGATACTAGTTTTATGGAAACGATCTAATAGGCTTGAACAGTGCATGCAAGATCTTAAGTTTAATTGGTTTGTAATGAAGTATGATGTTGTATGTATAAACTAGAAGTATGCCAAGGTGATATGAGGTTGCAATATTTTTCTAAGGCTATTACATGCTGTGTGTGGCTAGTGGTACCTTGAGTTATTAGGTGGACAAAGACTAGTTAGATGGTATATGGTGTTCTAAATAGCCAGGTTAAGTAGTTTTGATTGATGATATTGAGCCTTTTGATACGATCTTGATTCTCATAGTAGAGAGATATAAGTTTGGAGTCGTGATACTGGTAGACTATGACAGAAGTGGTATGGTAAATCAAAGGTTTGGAGATATCCATGTTTATTGTTAGAAGAATCTGAGTTGGTGAATGTTTAAGATGTTATATGATGACTTTTGGGGCTATAGAAACCTAAGGGTCGAGTCTTGGAAGGATTGTTTGTTATACATGAAGATACTGTCTTACAGGGTAAGTTTAGTTTTATGTGTATTGTTATATCCCCAACTCTAGAATAAAGTGATTTTAGTTTATACCAGAGTGTATATAGTGGTTCACAGACTTAGAGTAGTGGCTTAAATCTAAGGGGAAGATGATAGAACAAGTAACCAAGTCGAGTTTTCAGATGATAATAGATGTGCCAGTAAGTTATGGAATTGGCTGTGAGAAAGAATGATGCTCAATCTATTCTTATTTTAGCAGTTTACTTTAGTTATTCCGATACATACTCATGCTTTATGTTCAGCTTTATGATCATAGCTTTTATTTAGGAATATGATAAGGAATCATGTACTCTCCTAGTTTCTAGTATGATGAGTTCCCAGTTTGTTTAGTAGTCAAAATCACTTTTCGTAAGTTATGAATTCCAAAAATTTAGATCATGCAGTTCATGACTCT
Organism: Capsicum annuum; assembly: GCF_002878395.1. Classification (NCBI taxonomy): domain Eukaryota; kingdom Viridiplantae; phylum Streptophyta; class Magnoliopsida; order Solanales; family Solanaceae; genus Capsicum; species Capsicum annuum. Next base: position 30,460,894 of record NC_061116.1, read on the forward strand.
TGTGCACATGTGATACTCTTAACGATTAGTGAAAATTTAGATTTATATCAGGTACGCCACAGATTAGATCTCTTCAATGAGTCCATGCCGTGAGTGCTCTATTCCTCATGCCTTCGTAGGGTATCAAGTTATGCTTAGCACTCCCCTCATGTTTCATATTCTGGTATTCTAATTTTTTAGTGACCTTTTCCCTTAGGTCGAGATAGTGATGATGAACAATTATTTAGATGGAAAAGAGTAAACATTTCTTGTTGATGAAAGATGGTTGTATTCTTATTTGAGTTAAGGCAGAAATTATGGAGTAAGATTGAGGCCGAGTCTTTGATCGTGTCAAGGTTAGTTGAAGTTTTATGTGTTATATTGGGGAAAAATTGTTGTGCGCTTGCTTTATGTAAGTCTATAAGTTGAAAGAACTTTGAGGTGAAGTTTCATGTATGGCTTGGTTAGATGAGGATATTTAATGTGTATCATATGAATAGTGCAAGGAAGTTGTTATGGATAAAAGTATTAGAGAATATGAGGAATATGCTTTATAAGTGGTTGTTTAGAAGTGCATATGTGGGTATGAAGGTAGGCTTGAATGTCATGTTTGTATGCATATGGATGGATACCTTGGGTGTTTGTGAATGTCTAATACGAAGTTAAAGGTGATTGCTAGAGTGGCAATAAGAATTATGCAGGAGATGAGGAATTGTTAAATGCAAGGTGTGCTAAATTCATGATTTAGACTAGTATTACAGAATTATGTGGTGCATCTTGTGATTTTGAGTTATGCTTTAAGATGATAAGGGGATTTAGTTTAGTTTAGACTTTAGTAGATGGAAATATCAGCGACTATGTGAGAAAAAAAAGTGGAATCAATGACCAGGGTGTTTAAGGGAAAAGTATAGTTGAGAGAGTATTTTAGAAGTGTGGCTAATCTTAAAAGTAAGAAGTTGCAATGCCTAAGGTTTGGTAATTCTATCTAAGTTTACGAGTTATATTTTTATATTCCATGCTATAAAGTAGTGTCATTGTTGTCATTCCTTAGTTGGATGTCTTGTGTAATTCATGTCAGAGATTCTTTGCTCCCGAAGGCTGCTAGAACTTCTTTAGAAAGAATGTTGAAGAGATACTCCAGTTATGTATAGGTGTCTAGTATAATTCAGTTTAACAGTCAGACAGACAAGTTACTATGGTTTTCCACCTTTTCACCCAGTCCTATTATCTAAAGTCCAATGCATATAACTATCCCAAAAGATAATCTATTCCATCCGTGTAAGTTGCGAACTCAGTTTAGTCCAAGCATCATGTTTCAGATTCAGTTATTTAGTCATGACTCAGTTAATAAGAGTTTAACACATAATCTCAAATTTTTCCAGTTATTTTAGCTCAGACAATGTAATACCTTTGTACGATCTAAATCTTGTTGCCTCATGATTCGCACTTACATAAGTTATCACTTCCAAATCCAATGTGTGTGATTTGAGCATAAATTCTTTGGGGCAAATCCTAAACTCTCAGCATGAATTAGCTCTTTAAAACAAGTAAGGGCAAGTCAGCTCAGAATTTAGTTTCATGATAGAAGTTTAAATGTTTTAGATTAGTTATATCCTTTCTTAGAAGACACAACAGGTCCGTGTTATTCCATACCTTTAAGTTTCAATGTTCCTACCCATCATTTGGGGATGAATGATCGTAAAGGGGAGATAATGTAACACCCTGCATTTCAGGCTAGAATGAAAACCATTATTTCTATGCATATACAATCCAAAAGCAATAAATCCTATGCAATTAGGTCATGTTAATCATTTTAGTAGTGTGGGGAATTGAATGAGCTTTCTATCGATATGAGATTCGCCCAAATCCAATACCCGGGCAAGAAGTTATGGCTAATTTAAGTCCTAGTCGTAAAACACCGTCATTTTGTTACTTGGTGTGTCGTGGAGAGAGTCTATGTAACAATTGTCAAATTCTAGTTGCCTAGTGCGATTATGGAGTGTCCCACTGAAGTTCCAGGTCCCAACCAGTGGGACAACGTGATGGTTCCGTGTCGCGATGACCCTAAAAATCCCATTCGTCAATTTTCAGTGAGCCACCGCGATAGTGGTGCGTCGCGGTGGCCCATTATATCGGATCCCAGTTGTATTTTATTCCGTCTTATTTAGGATATATTGGGTATTTTCCACCCCCTTATCAGCCTAAACACAGGATTTAATCCCAAAGACACCGGAATATATTCACAATCATCCAAATTACTCAAGAACACTCTCTAGGGTTTCAAACTAAAAACCCAAACAACACAAGATTCAGTAGTGGGTTTTTCTTAATTCTTCAATATTCGGAATCCCCATTGCTAGTGCATCAAAAAGCGCCCATCAATCGTACGTATAGCATACCAAAAGCTAGAGATCATTCAAAAGCTTTTAATTTGAGGTATGTGGGGTTTATCCTAAAGACTACATGGTCTTGTAAACACTAGATCATGATTTAAAGATTATCAAGCATGAATTTTAAAGGGATTTTTGGAATCTATGTTTTAACTATGCATTATAAATGTTTTTATGCTATTGTTGATTTGTCCTTTAGGTATTTCCCCCTTAAATTGATTTACAAGTATATGTATATGTATGAAAACTGAGATTGAAGATTTTGAGGGAACATATTATGAAACCCCTCTCGTATGTTGAATTAAAGATTTTGGTTTTGTTGGAAAAGAGTTGAAATACATGCCTTATGATTTGAAAGTAGTTTTCTCAATGTCATAGCAATTGAAATATAATTTAGAAATAATGAGAGGGTGTTTCTTGATGTTACTATGATCTTTTTGTGTTAAACAGAAGGAAATGCATGTAATTGAGAACTTTGATATGACCACCTTGAATTCTTGAAATGTTGACAAAGAAAGTTTCTTGCATATGTTTACATGAGCTTTAAGAAAGAGCTCCTTGAAATAATTTATTGATATGGTGGTCCCAGATTTATGTTTGTTTTGAAACAGAGATTATTATATGCTAATAATGGCTCAAAGATGTGACTTGCAACAATGGTATGACGATACCATAAGTATGTATGCCATAATAGAGTATGTTTTCAGAGTTTAATTTTAGAGAATGCATGTTTTAAAGAGTTAAAACTGGGCTTAAAGAGGGTTAGGTGGTTATCCGAATAAGGTTTGAGTTCAAGTAACTCTTAGCCTAAAATCGTGATTTACTGATTCGGGTATATTATTTTTACGCTGGCGACGATCGTGTGGCGCAGAAGAGTCAGAGACTCCAACCCTTGTGGCACACTTGGGCTGGAGGCTTCCGCGCTGAGTCAATGGTGGATTCCATATAGCTCATGGAATTTCAGAGTTGTAGGGTATACCACCTAGCACAGATGTAAAACAAAGAATTTCTCAAAGTTTAGATGATTTTCTTTCAGAATCTTTCAAAAATGCCCATGAGATTTCTTACTATATGATATGTTTATGAACTATTTTAAATTTCTCTCATATATGTTGAATATAAATTATTGTTTTAGATTTGCTTTGTATATCGGGACATCTGTATTGATCCCCTACCTCCTAGGTTTGGAGGCTCAGTCTAAGGGACTGGCTAATCAGTAGAGTATTCCAGAGAGAAGTGATTCGTGCAGTGGTAAGCCATATTTGTTCCAGAAGGCCTGTTATTTCAAATTATGTTATTCCGTTGTTTTGGTCTACTGGGGGCCTTGTCCCAGTTTTCAGAACAATTTTTGAGATGTAGTAAAGATTTCGCAGACTGAGTCAGATCTTATTCAGATGTTTTGAATTGCAGTTTTCTTTTTTATGTCTTGAAACCCAGAGTTAATGACGATGTTTCTCTATCAGATTGTATTTTCGTATTTTTTTTATGATATGAATGTTGTGCATGATTACCAGATCAGATAGAGTAGGGCATCTGGGCCTTCATGGTTTGGGATGTCTGTTAAGGCCAGACCCTAGTTCACGTCGTGAAAGTTAGGACTTGTAGTGGTGATGGTAGTTGTAATGTAAAGTTGGTTGATGTTAGTTATTATAGATGTTGATTGTGATGACTGAAAAATGATGGTGTTTGGTAATGTGTTGGTGGTAATTGGAGATGCTGTTAGTTGTGATAGTGTAGATGGTTGTTAGTAGAGATAGATTATAGTTATGATAATCATTGAAGTGGTGGTAGAAGTGGCGATACTTATGGCAATGATAGTGGTGGTGGCTGAAGAATGTGTAGAGGTTGATGATATGTTTGTGGTAGTTAACAGTGTTGCTAGTTATGATAGATGAGTTGGTCAGTAGTGATTGATGATGGTGGTTGTGCTGAAATTAGTGTTAGCATTCGCAATGGTGGTGGCAGTGGATATAATTAGAATAATAGAGGTGGTAGTTTTTGTAGTGGCTGATAATAGTGCTTGGTAGCGATATTGGATGTCGGTGGTGGTTGTGATGGTGGAAGTGGTTGGTGATGACGGAAGTGGTTGGTGATGGCGGTTGATGGTGTTAGTTGGTTGTGGTGGGTGGTGGTTGACAATAGTTGTGGTGGCAGAGGTGATAGTGGTGGTGACTAGTGATTGTAGATAAAGTGATGTTGAAATCATCCAATACAAGAATACCTTTTAATGACAATAAGACTTGATTTCAGATCTAAACGATTAAGACTTATTCAGACCTATTAAGAGCTAAAATCTTAATAAAAATAAATATACTTAATGGTCTGAAGTCTGAACCGTTCAGATTCAGACCACATATTAAGTGTAAACAAATGAAGCCTTAAAAACGTAGTCAAATACTAACTGCTGCTCAAAATTGTTTTTTTAAATTTGCTGACTAAACATTGCTTTTCACGAAAAGGAATTTTTCGAAAAACACTTATAGAAAAAACATATTTTAAAATAAGTTAATTTTAGAAACTAGAACAATTTCGCTATAAATTTTTGAATTTGAAATTATATATAATTGTCGCACACAATTAATTTTTTTTGTTTGAATAAGATGCATCACTTTCAAAGTATAATGAACTTCGAATACATACATAAAAAAACATTTTCTTGAAATAAATTTCAAATGTTTTTCATGAGCGGTATAGTATAGAAATCTACAATTATGAAGTTATTTAAAGAAAAATTTAGATAATCTTAAGGAATCACAATAGCATGACAATATTTTGAAATCATAAGTAGCACACTACTGGGATAGCCAAATTAAAATATCATAGTAGAAAAAATATGTATATATAATTTAATTATAGAAAAAAGACTTATTTTAAAATATAAAATAGAGAGAAAAACAACAAAAATAATATTATTAACAAATTTAAATTATAGAATTTTAAGAAATAGAAAAAGGTCTGTAGATAACTAAAATTGCATGAGTAAAATAATTATGTTTATCTGTATTATAATAATTGAGAATAATGAGCAATAATATAAGTCTAGTGAAAAGATGATAAAGCACTTTAAAGACATAATCTTTCCAATTCTGTACTTGAAATTCATATCTAAAGCACTAAACTAGAAGCAAATTTTTAGGAAAAAGACATAAATATCTCTTTAAATTATACACAAAATTTCATCGTCACGTCTTATTTTTACGAGATCCTATTACCTTTAAAAAGTTTTAAAATGAAATAAATATATCACTAGAAAATATTATAACCGGATCTATAAAGACAGGTAAACTACACGCAATGACACTTAAATTTTTCATTCAGTTTTTTTTTTTTTTTTTTTCATTTTCTTACACCTTTGACAATCTTTCCATTCCTTTCACCATTAAAAAACAAGTCCAAAGAGTTAATATTTTTCACAAATATCAATTTAATTAAATAACTGAATTTAAGTAGTAAATAAAAAATAAAAGTTCAAAAGTTTCTCAAGCATCCAATAATGAAGCTTCAAGCTTCCTCCATTAATATAGTGTTCAAGGAATGTGTTTATGGAGTTAACAATTTGGTATCAATTTACATTCGCAACACTTAATAGCATGTGATGTATGCATTATATTATAGATATTTAAGTTCTGTTAAATTAAAAAATATTGTCAAGCGGAATTTAATTTGTTTACTCGAGTATTGATTTCTATATTCATGTATTGATATCATAAGTTTAATAATGTAATATAATTTCTCTATACCAATTATTAGATACAGTTTATGAGAAATACCACATATAAACATATGTAAAACTGTAAGTCAATTCAGATAAAAAATATATTATGTAATTTTTTTTATATGATTTAAAATTTGAAAAGCTAATCTGAACGATATAACATCTTTAACTTGTGAACAATAAAATAAAGAAAAATATGAATGATAAAACTTTGTTATAATTATATGATTGTTTTTATTTGTATAAATTTGGTTAGCACTTAGGAGTGGGAAGGGGAATGGGCATTTTTTCGCCTTTCGATGTTTATAGATTAACTTTGATACTCTGTCTGTTTCAAAATAGTTGATTTTTTTTCTAAAGGTATTTGTTCCAATTTAATTGTACCTTTTTTAAAATCAATAAGAATTTATTATGTTCTTCCAATTCTATTATTATTATTAAATAACTGAACAAAGTGTATATACTCAAGTTTAAATATTCTAAACATAATTAATAAGATTAATTTTATAAAAGAAACCCATGATAAATATTTTCTTAAGGGGAATGTCATGTCAACAAAGGCCAACTATTTAAAATGAAGAAAGTAATATACTTTTTTTTTCGATTTAATTTAGATATTTTATTAATAATCAACAAATGATGGACCAACCCACCATACAAAGGAAAACCAACCCATTCTTATTCTTGACCCAACCCATCCCATAATTCATTTAGAAACATATACAAATAGTAGGGTTTCTAAAAGTAGTACTAGTTTTCAAATCCTAAAAATATCTCCTCTCCTTCAGCTTTGTGTCTTCCTTCCTCTTTTCTACGAATCTATCTGTAATTGCTTTAAGGGTTCAATCCTGCATCATCTTCAAGGTAAGTGTTGATAATCCATTCTTTGACATCTCTATTGTACATCATACACTCTGATTATTGATTTTACTTGTGTTTCAGCTGCATTCAACATGTATTTTGGTCAAGTAAGATGGATTTAGTCTTCCACTTAAAGCTATATTAGCCAAGTCAATTTCCTTCTTCATTTCTTCTGTTGTATTTTCTAGATCTACTTTGACCTAAAATCTCTTGTTTTTCATCCGTAGATGTGGTACTGATGATAAAAAAGAGTTGATTGGCCCCACAAATGATCACCTTGCCTTCTTCCTATTAGGTGTATGTTGCTCTATCTGCATAGATCCTCTCTTGTTGCTGGTACTCCTTCATGGTGACTGTAATAGCTGAGAAATAGTACCTTTACTACTAACTGTTGTGTAGATACTAATGAAACCTTTTTAATAAAAGTTTCCTTTCCCTATATACCCCTTGACTTGCACGATTCTCAGATATGGACTCTGCCATTTGTCACTGTTTATAATAGCTTTACCTCTACTCTATAACTGTTGAAAACTTGTAATGATATAATCACCTGCATATATAGCCAAATTTGCTAGATAATCTACCCATTGGTTTCCCTCCCTGTTTATGTGCTGATACTGTACTTGTTTATTCTTCATGAATATGTGGATTTATTTGACTATGTATGCTATATTCCATGGACAAGGCCACTCCCCTGTTTGTATCTTCTGCATAACTAAGGAATCCATATGAAATATTGTCTTATTGTACTGAGAATTTGTACTATGTTTAGCTGCATAGAAAACTGCATAAGCTTCTGCTTGCATACTACTAACATAGTACTGTTGTTCTCCTTTAGCAAATAAGATATCTCCCTTCTCGTCCCTTAAGAAAAATGCATATGAGCTTCCTCCTTCTGCACCTCTAACTGCTCCATCTGTGTTATAATTTACCCATCCCTCCCCTGGTTCTTTCCATAATACTTTAATAGCCTTAACTTTTGGTTTTAAGATTCCCATCTCCTTAATTATATTTGATCATTCATTTGGACAATCTAGTTCTGGCTTTCTAACCTTCAATAACATTCTCAAGTTTCTTGTAACATTATATATTATCCTCAAACCTAAAATGTTCTTGTTTCATGCTTCTTCCTATTCCTTTTCCACCACAATTCCCATAGAATAATGCTAAGCATAGCAAAATAGTATGGTTGTTCCCTCCCTTTTACTTATGCATTCCACCAGCTTAAAATTGTTTCTCTCAGTATCATATTCTGAATTGTAATACTTGCAAAAGAGGAAATGTAGGACCATGTCCTGTTAGCATAAAAAGAACTCCTGAAGACATGTTGAATTGTCTCCACTGCTGGTTCCTCACAACACCAGCACTTAGAAGGGCCTTGTAAGCCAAACCTCCTTGTTTATCATCTACAGGAAATTTTCTTCTCCATAACTTTCACATGAAAAAACATATCTTGAAAGGCAGTCCTTTCACCCATATTCTGTTGAAAATATTATCAATGCTTTCACTACTCCTTATGTAATTCCAAGCTCACTTCACTGTAAAAAAAATCTTTAGGTTCAATACTCCATATTTGCCAGTCTTTCTCTACTTCTGATGGAGGTGTCACCTTCTTAAGAATATGGTCTGCTATCTCCTCTGTGAATAAATTTCTAATCAACTGTTCATCCCAGTTTCCTGCTCTTACTAGATCTTCACCTTAGTATATTGTTCATGCTCCTCTAGTTCTCCTTCCATTATAGAAAACAAATCACCCTGCCCAGACCAATTATCTAACTGATTCAGTTGCCATATAATGAGATCTTCCACCAGATGCCTAGCAGTAAGCATCTTCTTCCATATTTGAAATCCACCTCCCCCAGTTTTCCACATGACTATTTTTGGGTGTTCTTTTTTACAGTATTTATTAAACATGTAATCCTTCCACAAAGACTCTTTTGTCCTAAAATTCCACCAAATTTTGAAAAATAATTCCATATAAATATCACCAATTCTTCTAATCCCCAAACCACCTTCATCTTATGGTAAACAAATTGTTTACCAATTTACCCAATGTTTTCCCTTTTCTCCAATTTTACTACTCCAAAAGAATTGAGTAAGCATTCCTTGAATAGTATTCAAAAACTTTAAGGGAGGACTCATTAATGATAAGCAATGTATAGGAATACTTTGCAAAACATGTTTGATCAAGACTGTCCTACCTTCATAAGAATTTTCCTTTTCAAGCTTGCATTTTACAAGCAATTTTATTCAGTAATTGCTGATAGTAATCCTTCTTCCTTCTCATATAAAAGATTGGACAACATATGAAAGGAAAGTCACTTCTCATGATGCTAGTTGCTATTTCTGCAATAATCCCTACTCCATTGGATACTCCTTTGTGTAAATAAATTGCACACTTTTCCTTATTAATCTTTTGCCCAGATACTTCCTCATATTTATACAATGTGTCAGTGACCAGGTTCAAGGTATTCACCTCTTCTTTGCAAAGTATTATCATATCATCTACAAATGCCAGGTGATTCAATTTTGGGCTTCCTCTTGGCATCCCAAAACATTTAAAATCCTTATTCTGCATCAGCTTCTTCAAAGACCTTGACAATACCTCAGTAGCTATTATGAACAGAGTTGGTGACAATGGATTCCCTTGTTTCAAGCCTCTTGATGACCTAAAAAATCCTTTTGGTTGACCATTCACTATTATAGAATACCAATTATTTTCCATTCATTTGAAGACCATATCTATAAGCACCTTAAAAATCCAAATATCCTCAATACCTTGGTTAAAAAAAGCCACTCTACTCTATCATATGCCTTCATCATGTCAAGTTTCATAACCATGTTAAATGGTTTGCCTCTCTTTCTAATTTCATCCACAATCTCCTGAACCAATAGAATATTTTCAGCAATACTTCTTCCCTGAACATATCCTGCCTGTTCAGGTGATATCAATTGAGGTAATATTCCTTTAATTATTTCATGAACAATTATTGAGAAGATCTTATTCACAAAATTACTAAGAGATATAGACCTTATATCAGAAAATGTATTCACTACTAACTTTTTTGGTATCAATACTAAATTTGTATGAGTAATGAATCTAGGAAGATGAAATCCACAAAAGAAAGCATTTACCATTTTGTGAATATCCTCCTTAATAATCTCCTAAGAATCCTAATAAAATGCTCCTATCATTCCATCTGGCCCCTCTGCACTATTTCTATTTAACCCCATGACAGCTTGTTTGACTTCTTCCTCCTTTGGTAATCTTATAATGTCTTTGTTCTGATCTTTTGTCACCAGCTTTGGTATTTCATTTAAAATAGAGAAATCTTCTGGATCTTGTTTCTTCGTAAACTACTCCTGAAAAAAAGTAACTGCTGTATCTGCAGTATCTTGAACTTCTTCCTTTCATTCTTCCTATTCATTCTGAATTCTATTAATCCTGAGTCTACTTTTCCTTTCTTTTACAATAGTATGAAAAAACTTATCATTCCTTTCTCCATCTTTGAACCACTCATACCTATCTTTTTGCCTCCAAAATTCTTCTTCTCTCTTAAGATGCATGTTTAATTTAGCATGAGCCTTAAACAAATTAGATCTATTCAGTCCACTGGGATTTTCTTCAAATTGCTTCTCTCTTATCTTAATAATATCCTCCAGGGTAGCTATCTCCTGAAATATGTTACCAAAATTTTCTTTGCTCTACCTAGTTAATGCTGATTTAGTGTTTTTTAGTTTCTGCTGAAACACTATAAAAGGATTACCTTCATCCTAAGAATTCAAGCTTTGTTTGATCACCACCATACATGATTCCTTCCTGAGCCAGAAATTCAAAAATTTAAAAGGTCTTACTAGCTGCTCACTTTCTATCCTGCATTGGATTAATAGGGGAGAATGATCTGATCCACTCCTGGATAAATGCTCTATTTCCATCTTCTGAAATACACTTTGAATTATATCATTACACAAAGCCCTATCTAGTCTCTTGAAAATACAATCATCATCAGTTCTTCCATTCCACCATGTGAACTTATTTCTTTTAAACTGAAATTTTTTCATATTACATAAATTGAGACATTGATTAAAGTCCTGTGTCTCATTAAGTACACCCAGCTCTTCCTCTTCACTTTTGATCATATTGAAATCCCCTCCAATGATCCAAGGCATTTGATATGATTATGAAAAATCCACTAAAGAATACCATAATACCACCCTCTCATTAGCATTATATTTTGCATATACTAAGGTCACCAACATAGAAATGCCTGCATTCTGATTGGTCAACTTTAGTGTAACTTGCTGATCTTCATCTTTTATTATACTACAATCCACATTCTCTTCAATAAATGCCCATATCTTTCCAGAACCATTAAGAACTACTTTATTCATGCGCAACCTCCTTCTATACTCCTCAATGTGCTGTCCGTCTTGAAAAGGTTCCATAATCCCAATAAAATAAAAGTGATATTTTCTCTGCATTGTTATTAGTTTGCTAAAAGTCTGCTGAGTGTTAACAGACCTTATGTTCCATATCAACGCATTCATTTAGATTTTGATTTTGTTGTATGACTTCTGGTATGCATTGTTACTAATTTGTCCTCAGCTATCTTGGTACTATCTGATTTCTTCTTCTTATTATTTCTTCCTTTCTTCTCCTTCAAATCTTCTACATGCTTAGGTGATATATCTGCTGCTCTTGCAATTTGATCAATGTTATCTTCCATATCATTCTCATTTAAGTCTTCTTTTGCACTATTACTACTCTCCAGCATATTCTCAATCTGCATTGCTATTGGTTTTATTCCTTCAAGTACCATCAATTCATTTACTTCTTCATTAAAAACCTACATCTGCATATGTTCAACTGAGCTATTTTTTCTTCCTTTGTCTGAATTCTATTCCTTTTTCTCATTCTGCTCTTGCTGACTGTCCCTTTGTGTCTCTTTATCCTTTCTATTGTCTGCCCTGTTATTCTGATTTTGTTGTTTAGCTCCTTTCTCAGCTGATATAATTACTTCTTGATCATTCTCTGTACCTTTTTCAAAACTTGTATTAACCCATTCTTTTGTACTCATCTTTGTTCCTTCTTTCTGGTGATCAACATTAATAGTTCCCTCTGCATTCTTGTTATTTTTTTTTATTTTCCTCTTCAGAAGGCTTCAAAAGCATTAGATGTCTGCACTTCTTTTTCTGCAATATCATTCACTTCACCCAGAATATGGCCAAATCTGTCCCTTTTATATTTATTTTTCCTTGTTATCCATTGATGATTGTTATTTCTTCCTCTTGCTGTATTATCAAACTTTTGTGTCTGACTCTCCTGCTTGTACTTCTCTTCTGCTTCCTTTTGTCCTTCCTTCTGTTTGACATATAATTCTAGGTGTTTAATCCAACAACTTTCTTCATCATGTCCTTGTAGACAATAGTCAATACAGTATTTGGGAATATAATCATACTCAATGTGTACCCATTTGGATTTAATTTCTCCTGTAGATTCATTCTCCTCATTAATTCGAATCCTTTGGGGTAGTTTTGCTACTAAGTAGACCTCTACTTTTACTCTTACACAACTGGGTCTAGTGTGATTTTTAGTAGCCTTATCAACTGTATGAGGTTTGTCAACAGCTGAAGCAATTGAAAAAATTACATCTTTGGCAAAACAATTTGGGGGCAGATCTGGCATTGAAATCCAAGCTATTGCCATACTGGTTTCAATATTTGGTTCAAACCATGGTTCCATTTTAGAGTTCTCATTTGCAATTATCTATTCATGGATCCAATGTAAAAAGCTGTTGTAGACAATAATTGAACATAATCCTTAAACGCATGTAGTCTTATTAATATGTGTCTTTCATCCAATACCCCAATTATGCATTGACTCTTAATTCCACATTGAGATGGAATAATTGTATGTAAAACTTAAATGTGAGGCTTACCATTTGAGAATTTACCAATGATCGAATACTGTAGATTCTCCTGCATGATAAGGTTTTGGACCTCTGATGATTTCCATGTAATTATAGGAACTCCATGCATCATGATAATTGATTTAGAAGGAACCCTAATGCAACTAATACCCACTACTTTCAATTTCAATAAATCCGCATATTTTGTATTACCCAGCTTCTTTTTGAATGGATTGAATACTTCCCACTTTACTCTGATTGTTGTTATTATTATCCTGTGGAATAGTTCCATCGGATATGGTGGCCATATTGGCCGAAAAATTTGTATTCTGTGGCTAGGTTATAATCGGCGGCTAGGTACTGTGAATATGACTGTGGTATGAAAAGTTTTTGATAGGGTGAAAAGTTATGGCTTCTTAAGAAAGTAATATACTTGGAAGTTGGAACAAAGGAAAGTCAAAGATCAGCCAAAAAACACTTTGAATTCATTAATCAAGTTGTTTAAAATACTTACCTCACATTGCGGATACGGATACTAGTTATAATTAATGACATGTGTTTTAAATTACTTATTAACAGCAACTTAAATTGCCTTAGTTATTAGTAATTATTTCTATATCCTATCTTCTCAATCGCATGCATTAACTTTTTCCCATGCTTCTCTCTGTATGTGTCAATTTAGATGCCCAATATGTTCATGTAGAACATTGACCCATGAAGCTTACTCTTGACAAGCTTAGTGTTCCTGAAGTGTTTTCCCCTTCTATTTCCCAAGTTATTATCTTAGAGTATTTAATATGTATATGTTAATTTGAAGTAGATTACTCTAACAAAGATTTAATCACATCCACATCTTTTTCAACTTTGTTTTTGGTAACCATGTAAGTACTATTAACCAACAAAATAATACACCTAGAGAGCCCTTACCATTTAACTACCTAAGCAGTACTAAGGGTAAGCCTCAAGTAGACTATTTACACTTTCATCAGCATCTATGGAAAAAAAAAAGAAAAAAAGGGAAAAAAATACATTAAATACAAAGAATTTGGTTTATGAACTCTCTACTACTCAGTGCTTTCTTTGAATTACTTAATAGTTCTATTCTATGTATTATTTCTCTTTTATCTACCTAATCACTTCAATTACTATCAAGCTTTTCTGCTGGAACTGCTTCTAGTTCCTTGCCCTCCACGTATGGTTGATTGTTGCTCCAATCAATGTTGAAATCAACTCTTTTTTAAACTTCTTCCGGTGTTTCTTCTTAATGTCATGAAGCATTTGCTACACAGTACCATATTGAAGTGTAGTATTAGTCCACACCATTAAATCATCTAGAATTGTCTTGTACCAAGTACACTCAGCAAACTAATGGTTGTTGGTTTCTATAACTTGCGCATCACATAAGCAGTATATGAGCAGCATATGAGATCTGGAACTACCATCTTAAGCCTTAGCATCCTCTCCTTAGTTAGTAATCTCCCCTTTTCTACTAACCATGTGATCATTCTATGTAGGGGTTGAGCTACAACAGTCTAGATGAGCTCAGCAATATTCAGCTTTGTTTATGCTCCTATCAATTGGAAATAGCTACTTGTAATGGAGTAAGCTCCATTTGAAGTGAGCTTATATGCATCACCAGTATACCAATTCTTCATTTGATCCTTTACAGAATTCAACTTCCTCCAATACCAACTACTATCTTGGGGTGCTTTATGTTCCCAAAATGTAGTTGCATCTTTCATATACACTCCATGTATCCATCTCACCCAAAGAGAAGCTTTATCAGATACAATTTCCCATAAAAACATCCCAACAGATGCAATGTTCCATACTCTACAGTCTTTGATGTTCAGGCCTCTTTGATTCTTTGGTATGCAGATTTTCTCCCAAGTGACTAAGCAAGGTTTCCTGTTTATCTCCATATTCCCCTATACATATGTTCTGCATTTCCAATAAATTTATTTAAGGACACACTAAGTGAGGATAAAAGCTAATCCGTGAATAGAGAATAAAACTGCATTCAATACTTCCAGCCTTCTTGCAATGACAGTTTCTTGGCATAACTTATAGTAATCTTACTAGTGATCTTATTCACTAACTATTGGAAATCAAGATTATTCCATTTCTTGAGGTTAGAGGCATCCCTAGGTATTTAATTAGAAATTCAACCAAGGCATACCCAATAATAGTGTCACAACCCAAACCGGGGACCTAGCCGTGATGAACATCCTAAACCATGAAGGCCCGGACGCCCTTCTAACTTGTAACCACATACACTGTTCTCATATGAAAAAAGATAATGCAAAAATACATAATGAAACGGAATCATGGTCATTAAATATGAATTCAAATCTTAATGAAAACTGCAATTCAAAACATCTGAGTTATATCTAACTCAGTCTCCGAAATCTCTACTACATGCATAAACCCAACTGTCTGAAAACTGGGACAAGGCCTCTAGTAGACCAAAATATAATAATGATAAATGACTGAAGTAAAATAGGCCTTCTGAAATATAGAAGGCTCACCACAAAACTATGCACTTCTGTCTGGAGAAAATATACTGCTTATCAGGACCCCTAGATTGAGCCTAGAACCTGGAAGGGAGGGGGGTCAATACAGATTTACTAGTACACAGAGCAATCAAAAATAATGTATTTATATATAACATAAGTCAGAGCAACTCATAAAATATTTTACATATAATACATGAAAACACATGGGCACATTTTAAAGACTTTGAAACATTTCTTTTAAACTATGACTCAATTTTTGTCTTACTTCTGAGCTAGATGGTACACCTTACAATCTGTAATTCTACTTGTTATATGGAATACACCCTTGACTCGATGGCCAATCCCCCAATCTATGTTTGCCGCAAGGATTGGAGTATCCATAAGGGGGACATGCAAGCTCACACAGCCGGGTGCCAAAATCCCCAATCAAATCAACATGTCATGGTAGTGCACAAGATCACAAAGCAGGGCTCCTAACCATAGTCACAATTTGGGAGGACATGAATCAAAGTACGTAAGATCACAAAGCATGGTACCATAATCCCGTGTCGGCCAATCACGATTTCTAGTATAGAGTCTTTCAACTCGTACTTTCTTCGTGTAACCATATAACTCTCTTTAAGCCCATTTTTATGCCTTTTCTAAACATGCATCTTTCAAAATTAATAATTTGAAAATTTGATTTCAAGCATGTGTTCTATTCTTTTCTGAATTACTATGGCTTTAACTGAGTTGGTGTCGTCACACCAAAACTTGCAAGTCATATTTCTGAGCCATATTGTACCATGCATGATTCATTCATTAAAATAAAATTCAAACCACCCAAGCATGCAAATAGTATAGGAAATTTCATTTTCCGAAAGTACAAGTCAAAATCATGCTAAGATTCTCATTCTTTCAGTTACGATGTAGTGGTCATGTATTTTTGGCAAACATGCAATTGTTTCATTAAAAGTGTATTCAACTTTTATCAACATACACAACCCTCTCTTTTGGATTCAAAATCATATTTAAGTTATAACAATAATCAAGACATTTAAAACACAATGCATATCATATAAAAGATGGAAAAAATCATAACAAGAGAGGGATTCTTTAGTATTCATGCTCTCAATTGTATATTAATCCTTAAACACGTGCATACATATATATAGAGTTTCAAATCAATTTGGGGGAAGGCCTAAAGACCAAAATAATACTGATCAAGGCTTCTAAAATAGGATAGTAATCGTAAATTCAAACCCCTTTCTTAAAAATCATGATTTCTAAACCATTAACATGAAATAAAGATGATTTCTTTGCCTATGAAATTATAGGAAAACCCCACGTACCTTAATTTATGACTCTTGATTGAACTCATGCTTTAGGAATGATATTTGAACAATTGATGGGTGCTTCTTAAAAATGCAAAAACAAGACCTGAAAATTGGGTGTGTTCGACAGAGCGTGCGTCACACGCTAATCGCGCGATTGTACTATCTCAGTCATAAAAATGACCATAAATTTTTGCTTGGGTATCAGATTTTGGAAAAATTTATATCGTTGGAAAGATAATTCGAAGAGATTTCATTTGATATATAGTAGGACCTATAATTCGTTATATTCAAAGAGTTATGGTCAATTGAAGTTGACCAAAGTTTTTACGCTCACTCAAACTTAAACGATAGGAAAGCTTTTCAACTCATCCTTGAGTTAGGGGACCTCTATGATCTCAATTCATGCTCAAATAGGTTCCCACACTAAATAATTGATTAACATGCCAAATTTGCATAATATTTAATGCTTTTGGTTCATCTACAATAGAAATGACGGTTTTTGTTCTAGACCAAAATGTGGGGTGTTACATTATCTCCCCCTTAGGATCATTCATCCCCGAATGATGGGTAGGAGCATTGAAGCTTAAAGTTATGGACTAACACGGATATGTTGTGTCATCTAAGAAATGATGTAACTAATCTGAAACATTTAAACTTCTATCATGAAATTGAATTTTGAGCTGACTTGCCCTTACTTGTTTTAAGGAGTTGATTCGTGCTAAGAGTTTTGGATTCCCCCCGAAGTATTTATGCTCAAATCACACACATTGGATTTTGAAGTGATAACTTATGTATGTATGAATCTTGAGGCAACAAGATTTAGATCGTACAAAGGTATTACATTGTCTGAGCTAAAATAGCTGGAAAATTTTTTGAGATTATGTGCTGAACTCTTACAAACTGAGTTATGACTAAATAACTGAATCTGAAACATAATGCTTGGACTGAACTGAGTTCGGAACTTACACGGATGGAATAGATTATCTTTTGGGATGGTCATATGCATTGGACTTTGGATAGTAGGACTGGGTGAAAAGGTGGAAAACCACAGTAACTTGTCTGCCTGACTGTTAAACTGAATTACACTAGAAACTTATACTTAACTGGAGCATCTCTTCAACACTCTTTCTAAAGAAGTTCTAGTAAAATCAGGGAGCAAAGAATCTTGGGCATGTGTTACATAAGACATTCATCTAAGGAATCACAACAATGACACCACTCCATAGCATGGAATATAATCATATAACTCATAAACTAGGATAGACTTACCAGGCCTTAGGCAAAGCAACTTCTTGTTTTCAAGCTTTGTACACTTCTCGAATACTCCCTTAACTATACTATTCCCTTTAAATACCATACTCATTTGATTTAATCTTCCATATCTTTTAGAGATCACACCCTAAGCATACGTGCCTTACCACTTCAATGACCAACTATGAACTCTTACAATGGATTCACTAGTGCATATTGCGTTACTCCACTTAAATCCCAACATGTCATCCAAGCCCATCTTTATAACCACATATGAACTTCATGACAAACACCATAAAGACATACTTCACATATTATCTAAACCACTATCAATATAACTCCCTCATGCTACCCCAAGAACACACACACAAAACTTTCAAATAACCATCACATGTATCAAAGACTTGTCCCCAAATCTTACTTCACACTTATGGCCTTATCTAAAACAAGCATACAATGGTCTTCCATCAACAAGGAACATCTACTCATCACCACTATCATCACATAAGGAGGAGTCACTAAAAGGTTAGAACATATGACCTTGAAGCATGGAAGGATATTATATAAGACTTGACACTTAACTAATGCCTGAGTAACAGCGAATCAAGCGAATCAACATCATGGATTCATCAAAGTGGTTTGAATTGAGGAATACATGACTATAAGCTGAATCTCACCAATCATAAGGAGTATAGCATGAGTTCTGAGAACTGAGCACACTATAAAGCGTGAGTACATGAGTCATGAGCTGCATGACCTCAACTTGGAGTTCATAACTTATAAAATGTGATTCCGACTACTGAAATGAACTGGAACTCCTCATTTTGGAACTGGAAGACTACATAATTCTCTATTATATGGATGAACATGAACTATGATCATGGAACTTAAATGTAAGGTATGAGTTATGTATTAGAATAACTAAAAAATACTGAGATAAGATTGGGTTGAGCCTCACCCTTACTTCTAATGTTCTATATCATACTCGCATTACTACTAAAATCTGAGAGCCTGCCTTGGTCACTTGTTCTATCATCTCTCACTTAGCTTTAAGCCATCATCTTAAGTTTGGGAGATCTTTTACCAAACTCTAAAATGAACCACACTAACTGCACTTTGGGTTCTGGAATACGACAATACACGCAATTAAATAGAACGTAACCTGAATGACTACACTGTAAGTGGGAAAACCTACTGCTAATACTACCTTCTGAGATACACTATATCTTTTTATAGCCCCCCAATAGTTATCATATAATACTTGAGCACTTACTAATTTTGAATCTTCATGAGTATCTCCATAGTCGGAGTGCACACCCTCTAGCTCTTCAACTCTTATTTCTATTGGTTCAACCTTCAAAAATTCAAACATAGATTCTAAAACTTAACATAGATATCACCAAGCCTTTGATGAATTATACTACTTCCGACATTGCCTACCAATATCGCAACTCCAAACTTATATCTCTCTACTATGAGAATCAAGATCATATCAAAAGGCTTAACATTATCAATCTTAACTCCTTAACTTGGCTATTTAGAACAGCATATACCAGCTAACTTGTCTTCCTCCACCTAGCAACACAACGGTACCACTAGCCACACACAATAGGTAATAGCCTTAGAAAAATACCGCAACCTCATATCACCTTGGCATACTTCTACTTCATACATACACCATCATACTTCATTACGAATCAAATAAACTTAAGCTGTTGCATGCACTGTTCAAGCCTATTAGATCGCTTCTATAAAACTAGTATCATTAACTAAGAAATAATCACATCCACCTTCATGGCCTTTCAACTGTTTAAACTTAATGTCTAGTACTAAACATGATTTACAAGCCAACCTTACACACAATTCTTACTTGGAAACTACGAAATAAAATATCAAGAAATAATATTATACTAGAACTCCGTAGCCACAATAATCAATCATGACCTTATGGTTTTCCTTATTATAATTCATTAACATGCACTATTTTAACACATCAAGCCTAGTCTAGCATCAATCATCTACCATCAATGAAGAATGCAACATAATATACTAGTCCATTAAATTGGGATATTCTACCCAAATATCTTATTTTATTTAGATACAACCCACAATCAAAACACCTTCATGACATCACTTCTATGCCTCAAAATCTACTATATACCTTCTCACAAGTAGTACTAGTTTACAACTACCAAAGAAAAGAAGGTCAAGGGGGTAGAGTCACATAATAGACATGGTCAACCTTAAACTTATATTATAACCCCATACAATCTTATCTACTTATATGGCTTTCTCATATCACACTTACTTACCCAAGCGTACATTTAGACTACCTTCAAATTCCACAAACAACCGTGTGTCTATTATTTTAACTTACTGGCTAATCTAGCCATTTCCATACTTCGAGTAAACAACAACTCACCTTAGCTAATAACTCCTTCTCTACCTTCTACTAAACTAGCACACAAGGACGCATCACTTTATTACCAACTCAATTTCATGTAAAAAGATTCGGCCATACATACATTCAATAAATCGCACTTACCACTTTTCTTGCCATTACGCCTCTAAACCCCTAGTTCTAACCAACACAAGAATCAACTAGATGAACAACAAGTTGCTAGTGAATCGAAATAGGCCTCACACGGCTTCACTAGACTTTGATTTTGTGTTTTAAACAAGAAAATGAGAGGAATGACAAGGCAACTGTGCTAGTGAATCGAAAGAGCCCCCACACGGCTTCACTGGACTTTCACTTTCAACAACACAATGATAACAAGATTACAAGAACAGAAACTTGACACACAACATTTAATGATCTAAGAATACTCATCTTACTCTATATAAATAAAAATTTGAGTCAAACACTTCCCCTACAGACTACCATACAATCCACACATGCTACTAGCTACCACATTAGTTTATCACAAAAAAATAGTAAATCATTCTCAAACATTAGTTATTCAATTAAACATATTTATCTACACAAAAGTCACCCTCACTCTGATTTCTAACCTTGCGACTTCACATCACCAACTTCTTGGTCCAATATCACTACCAATAGGTCATGACACCATCACTTTAACTTATACTACTACTTGGGTGGAAATACAGTTCCAATATTCTGCTACGCATCATTCCTCCTGAAGCATGACGTCTGGAACATAAATTTTGGAAAGGACTAAATACACTTAATACTGTAGGCTAAAAAGCACGATTTCATCAGAATCAAAGTTCACACTAGAATCAATACACCTTGGAGTACTAACAGACTCTTGTTAAGTCCTTGCACAAATTTTAAACTATTATATGGCTTAATTAGGAAGGACCATACCATTTAGACTCTAAACTTCTTCACTTGAATCAATAATGAGACATATCTAAGCATATCAAAGTAAGGAAAGAATTGGGATGACTTTACTTCTGCATGAGCGACACAAAAATACGAATTAGAGTATGTAAGAGGAACATTCTGACTCCATAGCACGAACTAGAATATGAAGAAAGAGATACATTCCTAAACGCCTAGTAGCCTTCTACTTATAAGTGTGGTGCGCTACACATCCATAAATAAGACTCTACCCGATGTGATTTTGCAGATACCCTGGGACCATAAATCGTGTTCTGATACCAATTCTGTCACGACCTGAACTGGGGCCCTAGCCGTGATGAGCATCCCAAATCATGAAGGCCCGAATGGCCTTTTAACTTATAATCACATACACTGTTCTCATATGAAAAAAATAATGCGGAAATACATAATGAAATGGAATCATGGTCATTAAATCTGAATTTAAATCTTAATGAAAACTGCAATTCAAAACATCAGAGTTATATCTGACTCAGTTTGCAAAATCTCTACTACATGCATAAACCCAACTGTCTGAAAATTGGGAAAAGGCCCCAGTAGACCAAAACATAATAATGATAAATGACTGAAGAAAACTAGGCTTTCTGAAATATAGAAAGCTCACCACGAAACTCTACACTTTTATCTAGGGAAAATCTACTGCTTATCAGGACCCCTAGATTGAGCCTAGAACCTGGAAGGGAGGGGGGTCAATACAGATGTACTGGTACGCAGAGCAATTCAAAATAATGTATTTATATTTAATATAAGTGAGAGAAATTCATAAAATATTTTACATATAATATATGAAAACACATAGGCACATTTTAAAGACTTTGAAATATTTCTTTTAAATCATGACTCACTCTTTGTCTTACTTCTGAGTTAGACGGTACACCCTACAATCTATAATTCATGGGCTATATGAAATTCGTCCTTAACTCGGTGTCCAAGCCCTCAATCCAAGTTTTCCACAAGGATTGGAGTATCTATAAGGGGGACACGCAAGATCACACAGCAGGGTGCCAAAATCCCCAATCAAATCAATATGTCATGGTAGTGCACAAGATCACAAAGCAGGGATCCTAACCATAGTCCCAATTTGGGATGACCTGAATTAAGGTACACAAGATCACAAAGTATGGTACCATAATCCCGTGTCGGCAAATCACAGTTTATAGCATAAAGTCTTTCAACTTGTCCTTTTTTTGGGTAACCATCTAAATCTCTTTAAGACTATTTTTAAACCTTTTCTAAACATGCATCTTTTAGAATTCATAATCTAAAAATCTTATTTCAAACATGTGTTCTATTCTGTTCTGAATTACTATGGCTTTAACTGAGTTGGTGTCGTCACACCAAGACTTGCAATTCCTATTTCTTAGCCATATTGTATCATGCATGATTCTTTCATTAAAACATAATTCGAACCTCCCAAGCATGCAGATTGTATAGGAAATTTCACGTTCCAAAAGCACAAGTCAAAACCATGCTAAGATTCTCATTCTTTCAAATAACCATGTGGTGGTCATGTATTTTTGGAAAACATGCAATTCTTTCATTAAAAGTGTATTCAACGTTTATAAACATGCACAACCCTCTCTTTTGGATTAAAAATCATATTTCAGTCATAAAAATAATTAAGACGTTTCAAACACAATTCATATCATATAAAAGATGGAAACAATCATAACAAAAGAGGGATTCTTTAGGATTTATGCCCTCAATTGTATATTAATCCTTAAACACATGTATACATATATATAGGGGGAAGGCCTAAAGAACAAAATCATACTGATCAAGGCTTCTAAAATCGGATAGTAATCGTACATTCATAATCTCTTTCTTAAAAATCATGATTTCTAAACCATTAGTATGAAATAAAGATGATTTCTTTGCCCATGAAATTTTAGGAAAACCCCACGTACCTTAATTTATGACTCTTGAATGAACTCGTGCTTTAGGGATGCTATTAGAACAATTGATGGGTGATTCTTGTAGCCCTCACAATGGGAATTCTGAATCTCGAAGAATTATTGAAAACCCACGGTGAAATCTTAAGATATTTTGATCTTTGGGTTGAAACCCTAAGAAGTGTTCTTGGTGATTTTGAGAGAGAATGACGTTATTTTGGTGTTTGGGGATTTAATCCCATGTTATGGATGAATAGGGGGTGAAAATTCCACTTTTACCCTTAAAAACGTGAAAACAAGACCTGAAAATTGGGTGCGTGCGACAGGGCATGCGTCGTACGCTAATCGCGTGATGCTAATGTATCAGTCATGAAAATGGCTATAACTTTTTGCTCGGCTATCAGATTTTAGCAAAATTTATATCGTTGGAAAGAAAATTCGAAGAGCTTTCATTTGATATATAGTAGGACCTCTAATTCGTTATATACAAAGAGTTATGGTCAATTGAAGTTTACCCAAGTTTCGATGCTCACTCAAACTCGAACGATAGGAAAGCTTTCAACTCGTCCTTGAGTTAGGGGACGTCTATGATCTCAATTCATGCTCAAATAGGTTCCCACACTGCATAATTGATTAAAATGCCAAATTTGCATAGGATTTATGACTTTTGGATCATCTACGCATAGAAATGAAGGTTTTCGTCCTAGCCCGAAATGTGGGGTGTTACAGATAGTCAACAGATTTGATTTCACCTGATCTGTTACTCCAGCTATGAAAATACTGGACTTTTCCATGTTTGCTTTCAAGCTAGTTTCTGGAGTAAAATGATCCAGTGCTTCCTTCACTCTTGTGAGAGCAAGTTCTTCTCCCTTACAAAATACCATTAAATCACCAACAAATATCAAGTGAGTCAATTTAGTATTCTTGCACATAGGATGTAATTTAAGCATTTTATCTATATTTACGCGGCAGAATAATGCAACTATCGAGATAGCAAGTTTACATCTACAAGACTCCTAGACTTTTCTGTGGAATGAACTTGTAATTTTCGCAAACACATTTTTTAACACTCATAGCACGTTTACATCTTCAAAACACCTAGACTTTTCAGTTGAATGAACTTGTAATTTGCACGCACATTTTTAACACTCATTATACGAATCTGTTTGATAGAATATCTACATATTAATCAAATGATGAGTCTACACAAATTAACATGGGGCACGCATGCGCACAAAACTAGAACTTACACATGTACACTATCTGGAAAGAAACTTTAAATGCATCAAAGAGGTTTGATGAACAATACTATCTTCTATTCTAGCCAATGGCCAACAGATCAAGAAGTAAATGGCTGAAATTTTATATATCATCTACATGGTTGCAACATGGTCAGTACTGGTTACCGGATCACTTTTCATAAACTTGTCACCTGCCTAGATGTGGGAGGATGGAGAGACGTCTGAACTGACATGCTAAAAATCAGCTTTCCTCCTAAAGAATAAGCAGACCCCACCAATCCCTCAAGTCGTATATAAGTGAGAAGACCAACATCTTTGGGGATCGATTATTTCGGGTTTTCTTGGGGAAATTTCATTATGGTAGATTTATTATCAGAGTTCAAACAAGAGAAATCTGGTGGGATACTTAATATACCACCACATTCCTTAGTGATAAATCAAAAAATATTGTTGCAGATTGAAAGATTTATAGTCATTGGCAGCGCAACAAACATATACTTCTCGTTTTCGACTTCCATAAATCATCAAACTAAATATATCAAGAAAATTAAGTACAAAATTGAGTAGTTTTACAAAATTGAAACCTTAACGTAACTGGACTAGGGAATCAAATAACATACAAGAGTATACAGTCTGTTTCCTCCTAGTGACGACTAATAACAAGCTGGAGCTTAATCTTTTTCAATGTTGAAAGAGCGTCTTTTGTGTTAATTCTGAATCAGGTGACACTAAAGTGCAGCTCAAAGCTAATTCCATGATAGATAACTAACACTGCATTTTTGAATCGATATGTTCATCCCCTGGCTGTATCAAATTAGAATCCATCACCTTACGAATTCCACTTAGGAAGGAATCACTAACCCAACCTTGTATTCTCAAGCTTTTGTTAAATAGTTCACCTCTTGGTCTCATTCTAGTAAATGTTTACATCATCAAGATACAAAAACTATAAACATCACATCTCGTGGATACTATTCCATATTGTCCATACTCTTCAATCATGGCAAAAAATTATAGAAGAAGCTTCCTGTTGTATATTTGGTTTAATAATCAACAAACTGCTGCAAGGGACATGATCCATGCTGCAAGGGACCTTGTCCTTGATTTTCTGATCAAGGTTGAAGTCAACTTGATATAATTGGTTGGGGGCACTGCAGCAGAGGCACAACAGGCCTGTCCAACCTTGACCAATAGGATGATGCCTAGGTTTTTCTCTCTTTTATATAAGCTAAAGTTAAAAGAGAAAAACTTAGTTTTTACAAAAGCTCAAAAATCTAATCTTTAAAAACAAAAGCCATCCTTATACAAAGAACATTGCTCATTTCAACAAAGAGACTTGATCGACTGCTAAACAAGTCTTTGTTGTATTTTTAGTATTGTGTCTTTTGTTCTTGAAGTTATAAATCTACTCCTATGTTATAAAGGATAGTACATATTTGAACTGGTCTATTCATTAAGTTGTGTCTTCGTAACTAGAGTTAACTAGATGCATCAACTATAGTTTAGTCAAGTTGAGTTTTCACCATTTTCTTGGTGTTTTTCTTGGATAGAGTTACCTAGGAGTGTTGAATAGAGTTAGC
Source organism: Capsicum annuum (assembly GCF_002878395.1). Lineage (NCBI taxonomy): Eukaryota > Viridiplantae > Streptophyta > Magnoliopsida > Solanales > Solanaceae > Capsicum > Capsicum annuum. The sequence continues at coordinate 30,486,914 of NC_061116.1, forward strand.
CAATATGGGAATGTGGTAGAGTTACTACATCAATCTTGTAATAGAGTTATTAAAAGGGGTTACGATTTAGAGTTTAATCCTTGTGATTATTGGAGTACGTAATCATGTTTGGATTTGAAGTTTGTTGAGTTGCTGGAAATCCCGTGATACAGGTCGTGTTCTTTCCTACCTTGAGCAAGGAGGTTTCCACATATATATTGAGATCTGTCTATCAAGGGACCTGGTCTCTTGACTCTTCTTGTTGTTTATCTTTCTGTACCTAACTTTATATCTTATTTAGTTATTAGACTTCTATGTCAAGGGACCTATACCCTTAACTCGTGGTGTACTTAAATAAGCCAACAATTTCTATTAGAGCAAGTACTTCCTATACAGTTCCCACCTAGGAATAATCCTGGTTGGATAGCTGCTCCATCCAACCTTGAAGAAGGTCAGTTGTAACTCCCCGTAGTTTCCAACGCACCTTTCTGTGCCTTTAGATCTAAGAAAAATATGTTATTCGGAGTTTAGAGACTTTGGGAATGTTGTTAGTTTGAATCCAGGGATTTTAGGAAGTAAAGAAAGCAAGAAAAATATATTTTAGGATCCCAAAATAGTATGCCTTCACTTTATACCCGTGCCATGAAGCAAGGGGATAAAAAATCAAACGTTGGCATAAAACAGTAGGGGTCTGCAATACCTCCATGTCACGGAGCAGACCTTTGAGATATCAATATGTCACGGAGGCTCTACGATATTGGGGTGGCACGGAGGTGCTATTTTTGCAGTACCTTGTTTCCTATGCATTTTAAGGGTCTTTTGTTTTTTTCGTTATCCAAAATAGCCCTAAATCGATTAAAACGTCCTCTCTTATTCTCTCTAATTTCAAGAAAACTCAAGGCTATAAGGTGATCCTAAGGTCAAGTTTTGAGGTTCCTCTTCTAAGATCTTCATCAAAAGAAATGCGGAACACTCCCTACTTCAACTACTATTACAAAATCTTAATTTTTTTAGTATGTATATTGAGTGATGGTTTGAAACTAGGGTTGAGGATATTGTTTACGAAAATCTTAATATTGATATCTCTCTTATTATAAATTTTTTTCTAAACCACTAGTTGAGGGCTTTGATACTTTAAATGACTATTTGGAAATAGTATGCTTTCATATATGAATTTGAAAGATCTTTCAATTGAATGACGACCGTAACGGATGTCGGCTCAATTCGAAGGAAATTACACGGAAGCTTGAAACTTTATGTCAGCCAGGGAACCTGATCATAAATGGGTTGTTTATCCCGGTGAAAGGGACGCTCTCCTTTTAATAGGAGAAATCTACTATATTTCCATTCAAACACAGATTGAGGTTTTTTTTCCTTCCAATCAAATATATGAAGGTAGTGGACGTGACAGGAACATTGTAAATGGGGAAATTATAATCTTCAAGTCTTTCAAAAATGCTTTGAATTACCATGATGCATGAGTATGTCATCCATCCATTGAACTGGTGAAAGTATTAAACTTTATGACATGTTTTAATACTCTTATGGAAATTTAATGATGATATGTTGAAGATTTTGAATGACGGGTTTTGTTAAAATAAGAGTCAATATTTGGAAATTTTCTTCTCTATATTCCTTACCAATCACCTTTATTTATACAAGATAAAACAATCCTCTCTTCTAAGCTAAACAATGAAACTAAAATACTAAAAAAACAAAGAAGAAGCTTCTCTTCTAAGCTAACATAAAGGGATCCACTATTCTAAGTTGGCCTATGTTTATTTTGTCTAACATCCCCCCTCATGTTAGAGTGGAAAGAAGTGACACCCAATTTGCAGAAATTCTTATGGTGAGAGGGTCCGGCAAGAGATTTGGTGAAGATGTCTACGAGTTAATCTTTAGATGGAACAAAGGAAAGAGATATTAAGCCGGAGAGATACTGTTGACGAACAAAGTGGCAGTTAAGCTTGATATGCTTGGTTCACTCATGGAAAAGCAGATTCCGAGCTATATGTAAGATGCTTGAATATCGGAGTGAATTGGAACAGGAATTGGTGGAGGGATTACTAGATCAGTGAGTAATCTTGTTAACCAGGTTAATTCAGAAACCAATCGTTGCATTGAGCGATATTCTACCTCGAAAGATGAAAGAGAGACGAAGGATTACTTCTTCGACTTCCAAGAAATTGGTGAGCCACCCAAGCTGATGAAAAACCCACTAACCGATCAGTTTATAGTACAGCAAGAAGCCCAATCGACATTGCAGTAGGCATAAAGAGAAAAGGCTGAAGAAGCATTAAGGAATATCCCCTGATTTGGGTAAGTTATTAAGTAACTGTTCACTCTAAAGCCTGCTTGATATTGATCAAGACTACGATATTGCAGATACTGACTAAGGGTCAATACAACAAAGCATAGATCTAGTCTTGTATGAACTAAATAATTGAGCTTGCCAATGAGATGTCTATAAAGACTAGGATTTGACATGAGATTAGTTGATTCTACAGGAAATTTCACTGAAGGATCCTTCGGAGAGGAAGCTGGAGGAAGATGAGAAACATCAAACTCAGTAAGCAAGTCCAAGGTATACTTCCATTGACTCAAATAATTCCTTTTTCCTCCCTTAGAACTTCCTTTCCCAAAAAAATAATGCAAAGGACCTAGATTTTTAATCTTGAACTCAGTTTGAAGGAAAGCTTTGAGGTATTTTATTTCATTAGTAGCATATCCTATGATTAAGATATCGTCAACATATACTGCAAAAATTGAAATGGAATCCCCAAAGTATTTAAAAAACAAGTAGTAGTCATTAAGTAAAGCTGTATAAACTTTGAAATTTAAAGCCCTTTCAAGCCGGGCATACCATTGGACGTGTTTCTTACAAGTTCAATTTCCCTACGATCTTGGGATTCATTCATTCTGTCTTTCATCTTTTGGATCTTAAGAAATATGTAGGTGACCATTTCCTTGTAGTCTCTATAGAGGATACTGGTGTAAAAGAGTCTCTGGATTATGAGGAAGTTCCTATTGATATTTTAGATACGCAAGTTCAAAAGTTAATATCTAAGCAAATAGCTTCGGTGAAGGTATTAGGGAGGAATCAAAAGTTAGGGAAAGCTATGTGGAAATTGGAGGATAACATGTAGGCTAGGTATCCCTCGTTATTTGAATCTTCAAATGAATTTATGGAAGGTATGAATACTAAGCTTACCTTTATCATTTAATATGTTTCATTGAAATTATGCTAAATATGTCCTATGTCTTTATCCGAGGACGAATGATCCCAAGCAAGAATAATGTAACTCCCCATATGTTCGAACTCCCTTATAAAGCTGAAAACACATCTTTAGGAACCTTCTAATGAGTAGGAATCAATCAGGAATTGGGTAATTTTTAGAATAGTTTAAGGTAAGAAAAATGGGATATGCATCACATGGGAACAACTACACATTGACCCCGAGTTGCACAAGTCACTACGAGGGCTACTGCCTCTACCCCACGGTGGCCTTGCATCGCATGGTGATTGACGTGTTATGGGGTCGCACTGTGTATAAGAAGGGGTCGCATGAAGGGGTGCGCGCCACACCCCTTCTCCATTTATCTACCAGGATTTCATATTTTGAAGCTATTTCTAATGTTATTTTGGTCCTTATTCATTAAAAGACGACAACAAAAACATCAACAAAAACAACAACAACAATATACCCAGTATATTCCCCCCAAGTGGGGTCTAGGAAGGGTAAGTGTACGTAGTCCATACCGTTACCTCAATTGTGAGATAGAGAGGCTATTTTTGATAAACCCTCGACTTAATATATAGCACTCTAAGATAAGATAAGGAATAGCAATAGAACAAGATACAATTGAAATTAACATATACAATAATACCGAAATCAAGATACTCCAAGTATACACGAAAACATACAACAACCTAACTCAGACTAAACTTCTACCCTAATTTGGATCACCCACAACTTCATATCCAGGGTCATGACCTCGGTAAGCTGAAGATACTCTATGTCATATCTAATCACGTCCCTTCAATATTTCTTTGGTCTACCTCTGCCTCACTTAAAACCATCCCTATCCAACCTCTTACACCTCCGTACTGGGGCATCCGTGCTCCTCTACATCATATGACCGAACAATCTCAACCTCGCTTCCCTCATCTTGGCTTCCACCAAATCCATTTCTACCTTATCCTGAATAACCTCATTTCTAATCCTATATTTTTTATTACACCCACTCATCCCTAAAAGTATTCTCATCTCCACCGCCTTCATCTTCTGGATGTGGGTCTTCTTAATAGGCCAACACTTTGACCCATACAACAAATCCGGTCTAACCACCACTCTGTATAACTTTCCTTTAAGTTTAGAAGGTACCTTTTTATCACCCAAGATACCAATGGAGAGCCTCAATTTCATCCACCCTACCCCGATCCGATGAGTGACATCTTCGTCAATCTTTCCATTCTCTTAAATCATCATCCCAAGATTCTTGAAACTATCTCTCTTACTGGTACAATGAGTGTCAAGCTTAACAGCCACATCAAACTCATGAGACACCTCACTGAACTTATACTCCAAATATTCCATCTTTTACCTACTTAACCTAAACCCTTTAGACTCAAGAGTTTGCCTTCAAACCTCCAACTTATCATTAACTCCACTACGAGTCTCATCAATCGAGACTATATCATCCGTAAAAAGCAAACAATAAGGTACCTCCTCCTAAATGTTCCGCATCAAAATATCTATCACCACAGCAAAAAAGAACATACTAAGAATCGATCCTTGATGTAACCCTATCAAGACAGGAAATTGCTTCGAGTCCTCACCCCCAATCCTAACCCGAGTCTTGGCTCCATCATACATATCCTTAATATCCCTAACATATACTATAGGTACCCCACTAGCCTCCAAAACCTCTAAAGAACCTCTCTAGGAACTGTATCATAGGACTTTCCAAAGCCAATAAGCACTATGGGAAAATCCTTCTTTCTTTCCCAATACTTTCTACCAATCTGCTGACAAAATGGATGGCTTCTGTAGTCAAGAGACCTAGGATAAATCCAAATTGATTTTTATAGGTAGTACTAATCCTTCGCAACCTCAAATCTACCACCATTTCACAAACCTTTATAGTATAACTCAACAACTTGATACCACTATAATTATTACAATCTTGAATGTCACCCTTATTTTGATACAATGGAATCATCATACTCCACCTCTAATCTTTAGGCATCCTCATTGTCTTGAAAATTATATTAAACAACTGAGTCAACCACACCATACTTGCCCCTCCTATGAACTTCCAAAAATCTATCAAAATTTTATCTTGCCCCGTCGCTCTACCTCTATGCATCCTATGAATAGCCCCTTTAACCTCCTCAACCTTAATGCACCTACAATATCCATAATCATGAAACCTCTTGGAATGCTCCAAATCCTCCAACAAAATGCTAGTATCCTCCGTCGTTCAGGAGCTTATGAAAGTATGACTGATATTTCTTCCTAATATGACCCTCATCCACCAAAACATTGTCGTCCACATCCTTAATACACTTTACCTGATCAAGGTCCTGAGTTCTTCTCTCCCTAACCTTGCAAGCCTGTATAACTTCTTATCCCCACCTTTATTATCTAACGTTGTGTATAAACTCTTGGATATGATTCCTTATCCCTCATAACAACTAACTTCACCTCTCGCTTAGTAATCTTATACTCCTTTCTATTCTTCATTTATCTTCTTCATCCTTACTCTCTGCCAAATTTGCATACACTCTCTTCTTCGCCTCCATATTTCTCTTCACTTCTTTGTTCCACCACTAGTTCCCTTAGTGCGTGCCTGAATGAACACCCGAGACTCCCAATATCTCTCTAGCTTTCTCCCTGATGCAGTTGGCAGTCTTGTCCCACATACTATCTATATCCCCTCCACTCTGCCAAGCCTTCCTCTCCATCAACTTATCTCCTATATCTAGTGCACTGGCAAAAATTAGACTTCCCCATCTAATTCTCCACTGATCCTCCATATGTAATACCCCGAGAAAGTTTTTGTTGAAATTTTGTGTGTAAACATGTTGGGTTCTATCTTCTAGAATGAATTATAAATATTTCGTGTGGAATGTCTTAGATTATGACCCACCATTTTGTATAGTATCGAATAAGATTTCCAACGATATGTGGATCATCCAAAATGGATACCCGAGCGATGAGTTATGAGCATTCCGATCGAACCGTGAATAGTAGTGAACAGAAAAACGTGCAGGAAAAAGTACTGATGCCTGGTGTATTTTTAATCCAACTTTAAACGATCATAACTCCTTGTACAAAATGATCTGGGTGATCTAATATATATCAACGGAAAGCTCTGCGAGTCCTCTTTCCAATGAAATTGTTTTTATCCAATTTTTCTATCGGAGCAAAAAGTTATGGTCAATCTACTCAGCCTATCAAAAGCAAATTTTTATCATAACTCCTCGTACACAATGATCTAGGTGAGATACTATATATCAACGAAAAGATATGAGAGTCCTATTTCTAATGAAATTGGTTTCATCCAATTTGGATATCAAAGTAAAACGTTATGGTTGATCTACTTTAGACTATCAAAACAGTCCATCAAAGGATAGATTCGAGAATTTTTTGATTTTTAGGGGCGTTTTGGTCATTTTCCCTCACCGAAAATCTGTCCAAACCCTATATTAAAGCCTATTAGAAGCATTATATGTTATATTTCATCAAATTCCCTCAAAAAGAAAACCCTAAGCTCCTACATCCAACTTCAAGAACCTCCAAAGTTCACCATTAATTCTGCAAATTTATTCAAGATTCCAAGTTCCTAGTTCAAGAACTCCAAGAACCATCATTTAAAGGCACGATTAACATCATTAAAATGAGTATCGATCTAAAGTTCATCATTTAAGGTATGTGGGATTTTTCAACAAGAACTCTCTTTCGTTCTTGTGTCCAAAAGTAATTTTCTTTACAAAGGCATGATTTTTATTTGATTTTTATGAATTTGAAGCATGAACCCATATCTTATGATGATTATTATGAAATCTTGATGTTTATGATTTTGAAAGATGAATTTACAAGTGTGGAGATGTAAAGTATGAATCTTGAACGATATTTATCATGATTTTGATATTTGAGTCGTGAATCCCCATTGGAAATTATGTTTTTTTTAGAAAGTGTGTTTTATACGCACATTGATGTTGAATATTTAAGATGTTTTGAATGATTTGACCTTTTGGTCTTGATGGAGTTGCTTTGAACTCGAGTGTGAAAGAAATCCACGTGGTTGATTTTGATAGATGGGAAGCATGATGGCTCCCAATATATATTTATAAATTAATGAAATTGTTTTGTTGTGGATTGTCTTTGAAATGATCTGATCTAAGTTCGGGAGAAATCTTTAGCACCAAGTCAGAGGTATAAAACGACCTTACTTCCCAAGAACTACATGCCCCTGTAGGAGTGAGCCTGAGGCTGATTTATATAGTGATCATTAGTTTGTGTGGATTTGATATCGATAGTCCTACTCCGATGGCAAGGATAGGATGACTCTCCCCAATGTGGGTTGTACGTTGGACTCCATGTAGGTCACATGGTTTATGTCGGTTATAGGTACTCCCAGTGTGTGTGTTTCCTTGTGTCTATGGTGAATGGTGAAGTAATTTGAAAGTGGAATTGTGAAAGTTATTCTTTCGAAAGATTTAAATGGTATTTACATTATAAGAATTGATATTCTTGATGAACTAAAAGTGATTGACAAATTATATGATGACTCACATGTGTTATTGCACTTATTTCATCCTCTCATGATTATGATGATTTTCTTCGGGCGATGTGAGTCTTTCATACATCCTGCATATTTCTTATAAATATTTATGATGATGATGTTTATACAACTGCGTACACCCCCATATACTCGGTTCCTTTCCATGGTACTAACTCACATCTTCGGATGTGGGCTGCATTTTCTCGGAATGTAGGTTCAGGTGCTCAGTTTCAGGTTCAACAGTGATTCTTTGGGCATGCTGTTCTACATCCTCTGTTGTGGTGAGTCCTCATGTTCAGAGGACGTGATGTCTGATGTTGGTTTCATAGAATTTTTTACATTTGATAACTGAGTATTAGTCAGTTGGGGCATGTCTTAATGAATAGCTGGTTTTATTGATTTTCTTAGAGGCTTGTCAGACTAGTATGGATGTTGGGAGTTGATTAATAAGTCGTAATTTGTTATCTTTCAGCAATTCTTTTATTCTTGGATGATGATTACTCTGTTGATATTTGAGGGTTATTTATGGAAACATCGTTGATTTGTGTTGAACTGAATAAAAATGGCTCAAAGAGTTAGCTTGGGGATACTCGTTAGCTCAAGCACCGTGTGACGCTCTGGGTCCCATTTTCCTGGGCGTTACACCATATCTCTCCTTCTCCGCTCCTTTTTGATCTCCAAGTCCATTATTAAAAGCCTATGCTGGGTCAAAAGACTCTCAGTTAGTAAGACCATAGAATCCTTACAAATACCACTATCCCTTTTTTTATGGAGCAAGAAGTCAATCTGAGTCTTGGCCACCGAACTACAGAAGGTAACCAAGTGAACCTCCTTCTTAGGAAAGTTATAATTAACTACCACCAATCCAAATGCCCGAGAAAAATACAGAAGTGCCACTCCTTCAACATTCCTTACACCGAAACCTCATGCACATCATCATAACTTTTCGTAGCTGACCTTATGTTCCCGTCGAAATACCCTCCTATGAAATTTTTCTTATTACTGGGGACACTCCTCACTATCTCATCTAAATCCTCCCAAAATTTCTTTTTCTCTTCCTCATCCAATCCTACATGGGTGCATATGCACTAATAATATTCCAAGAAGAGCCTCCAATAACTAGCTTAGTTAACATCATCCTATCATTGACCTTATTAACCTCTACCACTTGCTTTCTAAGCTCATAATCTACTAAAATACCTATACCATTCCTATTTCACACTCTACCTGAGTACCACAACTTATAACCATCTACTTCTCTTGCTCTTGGAGACAAGCTATATTGATTCTCCTTTTCCTAAGAATTTTCTCTAGCTCTAATGACTTCTCCGATAACGGCCCAATGTTCCACGACCCTACTCATCCTTATCCTCTTTATCCTTCCTAACCCCTGCCCCTACCCCCTCCCTAGTCCATGCTCCTAACCCCAGCCCTGACCCAAGCCTCACCCGAAGACATAACCCTATGCCAAAACCATCAATCATAGCCACCACAGACAGCACCGACCAATAACACTAAAAGCGCAAAGCTTAGACAACAAACCAAACTAGTACTAGCAAGTCCACACTTCAGAACTACTAAGAACAATAAAAGGCCAAAACGCAAATAAGATCAACAAGTAAAACACTATTATGAAATACAAAAATCACCAAATAACTCATCACCCACAATCAACAAAAAATAGTACAGATCAGCTTAAAAATGATAATACTAGTAAAATGCCCACACAAAGCACGATATACAACACAATACGAAGAACAACAAAAACTAAGACACCAAACAAGGAAGCGGACATCCCACAAAAAATAGTCAAGATATCAGAAATAATGTGATAAAATAAAGCGATAAAATAAAGTTCAAAGATTAGAAGTCACTGAGATACGTACACCAAGTACTCTTTTCTTGATTGTATGTTGGATTCTGACAAACTGGGTAGAAATTAGTTGCTGAAATATTGTCGTCGAAAATTGGTCACCGGAGTATTGTCGTCGAAAATTGGTCTCCAGAATATTATCGCCAGAAAATCGTCAAAAGGTTGCCGGTTCTAATTTGGAAACACCACCTGCTTTTATGGGTCCGCCATGGTCACTACCAATAATCATCGGATCAGTTTGTCTAAACCTCTTATGGACAGATTCACTCCTTTTTTTTCTTTTCCTTATTTTGTTCCTCTCACTTTCTTACCATCGTTGGAGTGGAAGAGACGCAAACCCATATGTGCCAATGAGAGATAGGCTAGCAGTAGGTAATGAGAGAGAGAAAAGAAGAAAGAGAGAGAGGAAGGGAGAAAGAGAGAGACCAAGGGAGGGAGAGATGCGTTCTTACCTTCTATTCATTAAAAGACATCCCCTGATATTCTATTACGTTTTCCCTAAGATCCATTCACAGTGAAATAACCTCATAACTCTTTTTTCTTCCTCTCTAAGTCAATAAGTAAGTTAATTCTATAGGATAGCACTAAGGTCAAGATTTACTCAATTGTTCTCCATCAAAAGGAATGTCGAACACTCCCTATTTCTATTATTGTATAAATTCTAAATTTAAACTATTGTTTGTGTATTATTGCATTTTTTATTTGAAATTAGGGTTACAGATTTCCTTATGCAAGTTCAAGTAATTCCTTCTCTCTACTTAAGGGGCGAATGATTAAATGTGTGTTTACAGATTTGAAAACTAAATTGACTTTGAAAATGGGGACCCTTTATGTTTTAGAAGGTGAATGTTGAGAGTATAACATTTTAAGTTATGCATATGTAATATCTTGGGAGCTTAAATCTAACAATAAATAACATTGTTTCCCATCTCTTATATCATTGAATAAATTATATTTCGATGTCATTTTGAAACTACTATGACAAACTCAATAATGATTTCATACATGTTTTCAAATGACGGGATAAAGGACCTTTAAATATTTTATGATGATAAAGTGGGCATTAAACTAAGAAAATGGACCTTATGGTTGAATGGTTAATGGAATAGATGGCTTGCAGGTCGTGGTATACTAACACTGGTCTTTTCGTTTAATGGAAAGAAAACTATTTAAATGATGTTTGATGGTGTGAAAATGCTAAAATATGGTCTTAAAAGAGAATTAGATGGTTAACCGAGAAGGCATGGGTTCAAAAGGCTCACTTACCCAAATTGTGTTTTGCTAACATAGGGTTGATTATGTTTAGAAATTTGGATAATCATTGTATATTTGCTTTATGTTTTGCTATACCATAAATGCTTTAATCTTGATTCATGCAAAAAACATGGATTATGGCTTAGCCGATCAAGCGTTGATTGGACCAACATAGTCCATGGTGTTTAACAAAAGTCGGTGATACCATCTAGTTCTGTACTAACAAATAGAAGTGCGAGTTTCTTTCAACTAGAATTAAAAATTAAGGTTTATACAAAATGATTTGTCTTTTACTTATACAATTGTATCCATTCCTTTAAAATATTTACTTGTTATATTTTTGTGTTCTATATGCCAATAAATTCCATGTATTGACTATCTTCAGGCGGATGTATGGTTTCATGATGTAAGTTCGAAGAAATATTTCCATGGTACTTCATAGTAGTAGATTTTCACCTAGTCAAAGTTCAGTAAGTGGTGATCCCTCCATCAACCGAAAGGCCTATGTTTTCTTTCAATAGTATTTAGATGTCACTTTATGGTATTACCGGGGCTATGCTTTAGTTTAGAACCTTTTTCATTTGAATTGTTAGAGGCTTCGTAGACTACTATAGACAGATGTTACATTTGCGAAAATTGTTCAAGTCTTATGTCATTAAGTTGAACTTTATTTACATGGGTCTATTTCCTCACTTTAGTTATGACTATGCTTATGATGTAATGCTAAGGGGTGTTCTCTTGACTTCAATGGTCGTTTAAGACCATCGGCTCGGGTCTTGAAACTTTTGAATTATAAGGCAGGCTCATTTAGGCTTCTATTGAAGTTGTGAGATAGAAAATGAGTATCCAACCTACCATACCAAGATCTCGAAGCTTATTTAAGACCGTAGAGAGCTTTGATAAGCTTATACACCTTGCCTTCTTCACTTGCAACAATAAAAACTTCAGGTTTTTCAACATAAATGTCTTTTTTAAATAACATATTTAGAAATGCCACTTTGACAACTAAATAGTACGTTTTCCACTTGTATTATACTGCAAGAGCGACTAAAAATCTTACTATCTCATGCCTCGCAATAGGAGCAAATGTATCTCCCAATTCCACTCCAAGATAATGGGAATAACCTTCAATTACAAGTCTGTCTTTATGTTTAAAGATGGATCCATCTGGATTGAACGAAATTGAACTTCGTCCAATAGACCTATTTAACACCAATGTCATTCTTATTTTTTTGTCCTATTAAGCAAATGCCAAGAATCATTTTTATTAATCGTTACAAGCTCCTTCTCCATTGATAAAATCCAATCTTTATGACCTAATTCTTATTCAAAGGAGGATGGTTTAAGAAAATCAAAATAGCATTGCTCAAAAAATTCAGCCAGTGATCTAGTCTTCAAAACTAGAGAACCATTGTCAATTCAACATCTGAATAGTATTTTGATCCAGTAATAGGACTAGAAGAAATATCACTCATCTGTAATTTTGGAGTGGCAAATAAAGTACTGTCGTCCTGTTTATTTACAATAACATCTTGATCCCAATTATAGTGGCTAGACTCGTCCACTACAAGATCTCTACTGATAAGCACCTTCTTGGTGCCAACATTAAACATTCTGTACCCTTTAACAATTGTGCTATATCCCAACAAAATATAGAGTTCTTCCTTGCTATCTACTTTGCCTGTTTGAGCATCTAGAGTATGTGAATAGCACATCAAACCAAAAAATTTTAAGTCTCTTAGATGTCTTTGTACCCTTCAACGCTTCAAATGGTGTCATGTCTTGGAGTGCTCTAGTTGGTAAGATATTCGGCAGATAGATGACAATATTGATTTACTCAGCCCAAAAATATTTAGGTATATTATTTTCTGCTAGCATGAATCTCGCCATCTCCATCATCGTTTTGTTCTCCTCTCAGGAACCCAATTCTATTCTGGAGTATATCTCACAATGACTTGTTGTTGAATACCCAAATCTTTAAATACTTGCTAAACTGGTGCAAAATATATTCAGTTCTGTTATTCAACCAGATATACTTCAATCATCAACCACTACTCCTTTCTACCATAGCCATGAAATCTTTGAAAATTAAAGAAGTCCGGAACTTTGCTACTTAGAAAATAGACCCATGTCATTTAAGTTAGATCATCTACAAAGAGAATAAATTATTTATTTCCACTCAAATAAGCCATACTCATTGGTCTACATGTATCCGTATGAACCAACTCTAGCTTTTCCTTTTCCCTCCAAACACTTTCTTTATGAAAGGATTGTCAATGCAATCTTCCTAATTGACCCAAATCTCAAACATCTCAAAACATGTACATTTTTGGTATATCAAGCACCGTACCCTTTGATTGCATATACACCAATGAACTAAGGTTGTAATGACCGAACGTTTTATGTCAAAGCCAAATATCACACAATTCAATATTAAAGGAGCAACTTTCAGCAAAATAACATGAAATTGGGAAGGAATTTTCAATCATGCTAATTTTATCTACTTCACATCTTTTACGATCATAAACGGCACATTGTTTATCCCTAAAATTTTGAACATAATTTTTATGAAGAAACTGAGCAACACTCAACAAGTTTTGTGTCAAATTTGGCACATAAAGAACATCATGAATGATTTTCATACCTTTGTCAGTAGGAAATTTTACAGACCCTCTACTTGAGGTTGAACCAAGGTACCATTTCCAAGCTTCACTTTAGTTTTATCATATTTGTCCAAGATAACAACTATATTTCCATCAATCTCCATATGACTTATGCACTCGCTATTGACATACCTATTATATTGATCAACATATGATGTGTTCTAGGCTATCAATACCTTCTCCTCTAATTTTTTCAACATGGTGATCTTCCATAAAATTTACTCGTTGGAAAGACTGACCACATTGAGTTTGCTTTTGCCTACAATACCTCTCAATGTGTCCATATTTCTTACAATATGTAAACTGAATAAGATACCTCTTTGACTTCCACCAACAACTCTCCTCCAAGTCATTTTTCATCTCACAAGTACACAAGGTGTGAATTTTTTCTATTCTTGACGAATCTCCTTGGTTTCAACCGGATTTTACATCTCCAGAGTTATCTAACGAGACTTTTCATCCTTTCTTTTGTTTCTTGTATTTATGTCTTACTTAAAAGGAATCTTCTACTATCCCTTTACTTCTCATTGTTACCCATTTCTCTTGAACTTGTAATTTGGAGATCAATTCAACTATAGTAAGAGTAGACAAGTCACAAGACTTTTCAATAGCTGAGATTTTTGACTTGAACATGTCTGGAAGGCTTATCTGAATCTTTTCAACAACTTTCTAAGATAAACAATTTTCACCAAGTATTCTTATCTGGTTCACAATCTCCACCATCTTGGAAGATTATTTTTCACGCTATCCATGTCCTTCATTTTGAAAAGTTCAAACTCCCTTTTCAAAGTTAAGACCTTGACAAACTTCATTGCCTTCGAGCTACTCCATTAATTAATCCCAGGTCTCTTTGGCTATTTCACAAGCCATAGTCCTTGTAAACATCACCTTCGTAAGACTTGAATGTTTGCAAGTGAGAAATCTTGGAGATCTAGTCCCCAACACATTTTTTAGTTCTATTCAGAGTTGTATTAATTCTCAATGGCTGGACATCAGGTTCTCCTCTATCAACAACTTTCCATAAATTGAGATCCTTCAAATAAGTCTTCATCTTGATAGCCAAAATATGATAATTCTCCTTGATAAAAATCAGAGGACCTGTCGTTGGCTAATTTTCAGGTGCCATGACTTTCCAGCAAAATAAATTCTAAAGATCCAGAAATTTGATGAGCCAATAAACTTTTTGATTCAGATCCCTTTGGAAGTAAGCGCTAATACCATTTTATATACAAAAGAAACAGGGAGTGCAAAGCTAAAGGGAGGAATAATTAAGAAACTGGTGCTGTAAATTGCTACAAAACTAAAGAAAAAGAAGGACAAAGCTGATACATTATGAGTTCTATTTCACTTTTAATGTTTCATTACAGATTCTTACTTTTATATATAAAGTGTGAGGCTTATATGACACAAAATAAGAAAAATATCTCACACTAAACTATTGACATATGTGGTTATCTAACCACCGCTCATTTTAACTAAAAAGACTTGTCTACTAAAAAAATATCTACTATCTAAGAGTTTCCAGAGAAATCTTAATTCCTTACATATCCTAAGAGAGCCTTGAAATCAAGGTCGGAGCATCTCGTTATGACTTTGGTCTGATTTCTATGCCGAATGTTTCAGAGTATACATTCCATGTCAAAACTTTTGAATACACCCTCCAATTGCACATTGAATACCTTTGCTTCCAATAGAGTACCATAGTTAAGTTTCCCTTTTAAGATCATGCTAAAAATCCCATTACTAAGCAAGTTGCTTTGATCGAATCCTTCTGTTGCATGTTCAAGTTCATAACAGGAAATACTTTCATGCACTTTTACCAGAGACATATCTGGTTCACTTGTATTTTTTTGTCTTATGAAGTCTTAAAACTGAATATGCAAGGGATAATACAGGAAATAACAGACCCACTCCTAAAATAATGTAGAAAATCAGAATTTTCTTTTTTACATTAGATGTGATACCCTGCTTTTTTAGGCTAATGTCTCAACCGTCATTATGATGTATATAGAACCGAATCCAATGGTTTCTAGTTGGAAATAAGTGTTAATATCAATGCTTTAGTGTGAGAACATCTTTGGATATGAGTATACATCATAAAAATCTCCTAGCTCAAAGTTAAGTTGAGTACTTTCTTACCGGTTAAGTTTAGTCGATGATTTTTCTTGGGTCAACTTCCAGCGACCATTACTCCTAGAATATGGGGAGTTTTGTAGTCCAGAATATATCAAATTAAAGAACGTTGAGACTTATTTCCAACACCATTGACCGTTTGACAATATGAGTTCGAAGTCAAAAGTTATGAGTATTTTAGTGGGCCCCTATTTAGGGTCTACGTTGGCCAGGTGTCGTGGAGAAATCGCCAAAGCACACTGCCTCAGGTTGGATTTTGCTGTGCACCGCCAAACATAAGGTTGGACTTGGCTATGCACCGCCAACCCTGAGGTTTACTTTGTCTGTGCGCCACCAAGCAAAAGCCAAGCATTAAAAAGTGTTTCATTTTGAGTTATTTCAAGAGCAATAAGTCTTTTAACATCCCATAACCATTCCTAATCATATATGGACAAAATTAGGGTCTTAAAATATGTTATATTACTTCTCAAATCCTCAAATCATCTCTCCGAAAAGCAAGAGAGGATAAACCACCTAGGGTTTGAGGACTTTGATCTCCAAGGGCAAATCTCTCTACGTTTCCTTCGATTTTTCTCCGTCAAAAGGTATGTGGGACAATCCTAAACCTCATAGGCATAGTTTATAGTTTTTTAACAACTTTTAAAGGAATGAAAATTATGTATATAAGAAGGGTTTTGAAAATCCTTTGAAGAACATGCATCATGAAACTATTTTGATGAGATTATCATGAAGTTTTCCATAGATTTGAATTATATTCATGTTTTTATACTTTATACATTTCAAGAATTAATATGAGAGTACGATTAATTTAATTTCCCTTTCAACATTAAATTTGTTTAATTTAACATGTTATGGGTTGTGTAGTTGCATGTCCTAAAGTACAAGTCAAATTTTTTACTATCATTTACGGACTGGACATTGGTTATGATTGATCTGAGGGTGTTTTCTTGTTACATATGTGTTGTTCATGTTAAATGAAAGAATTTCATGCAATTAATGAAAGAGTTGGCCACAATATGTTAAAGACTTGAAAAGAGAGTGTTTTGAATAAGTTTTCATATACTTTTGAAATGATAACTCTCTTATGATGTAAATCTTTTGGGTAGTTATGGACATGTTTTTAAATGAAAAGGGCTATGGACATAATATGATATGATACGGCTTGCAAGTCTAGGTATGACGATACCTATCACGTGATACCTTTATCATGAAAGAAATGAATAATTTGAGCATGATGTATAGTTTTAAAGAACTAAAAATTGGGCTTAAAGAGATTTATATGTGTTATGAATCAGACAAAAATAAAGCAAACCACAAGATGAAAGAAAATAAAAACACACAGATTTATGTGTAAATCCTTGCGAGAAAAAACAACAAGTAGAGGTAGAGGAATTTCACTATGAAAGAAGAGGATTACAATGTGGAGAGACATAATTTCTGAATAATCAAAATCGACCCACTAATTGCACTTAAATAAAACATGCATACAAATAAGTCCTAGGCCCAAAATCATAAAGGTCCATTGAAAATCACAAACATGGGTCGCACCGCAAAACTCTCTAGGCCGGATCAACAAAATTTGGACCACAACTTTAACAATCTCCACCTTGACACGAATTCTAATTCAGAACTCAAATCCATTTCAAGACAAACTCTCCATCTCTTCCACAAAAGCCCCTAAGGGCATGTCTTAATAGCTAACACTAACCAAGTCCAAGCAATGCTCAAACTTGGAAGTTGGTAGTGTCTTGGTCATCATATCAGTAGGATTATCATGAGTACTAATCTTGCTCACAAAAATATCACCACAAGCAATTATTTCACGCTCAAAATGATACCAAACTTCGATTTTCTTTGTCCTCTCGTGAAACATCTGATATTTCATAAGAAAAATAGCACTTTGACTGTTGCAAAAGACCGTAATAATCTATAAGTCTTTACCAAGTTCACCAAATAGACCCTTTAACCAAATAGATTTCTTGAAAGCCTCTATAATAGCCATGTACTCTTCCTCAATAGTTGACAAAGCAACTATAGTCTGTAAGGTAGTTTTCCAACTAATAGCGCAACTATTAATGGTGAAAACATAGCCTATAAAGGACCTCCTTTTATCATGATCTCCTATAAAATCAGAATCAACATACCCCATTACTCCATCTCTATTTTACCCAAACTGCAAACAAACATCAGCAGATCTATGCAAGTATCTGAAAATCCACTAAACTGCTTTCCAATTTTCTTTGCCAGGATTTTCCATGTATCTGCTAACTGCACTGATGACATAAGATAAATCTGGTCAGAACACACCATCGCATACATAATATATCCGACGTCACTAGAGTATGGAACTCGAGACATATAGTCATGCTCATTATCTTTCTTTAGAGATAAATTGGTCGAGTTTGAAGTGAGCTGTCAATGGAGTACTTATAGGTTTGAAATTTTTCATATTGAACCTGTGAAACACTTTCTCAATATACCTTTTCTGACTCAAGTATAGCTTACACTTCTTTCTATCCCTCATAATTTTCATGCCAAGAATCTTCTTTGCTGCTCCTAGATCCTTTATCTTGAAATCCTTGCTGAGATGGGATTTGAATTTTATTATCTCTCTCATATCCCTTGCTACAATCAACATATCATCAACATTCAAAAGAAGATACACAAATGAACCATCAGTTACCTCCTTGAAGTAGACACAGCTATCATAACTACTCCTCCGAAACATATGAGAGATCATAAAAGATCAAACCTCTTATACCACTGCCTGGGGGACTATTTTAAGCCATAAAGAGAGTTTTTCAGCAAACATACATAGTCCTCCTTTCCTAAAACTGCAAAGCCCTCTGGTTCTTGCATATATAGATATCCTCCTCAAGTTCTCCATGTAATAATATAGTTTTGACATCTAACTACTCAAGCTTAAGATTATGCATGTCCACAATACCAAGAAATGCTCAAATCGAACTATGCTTTACAACTGGAGAAAACACATCTGTGAAGTCAATACCTAGAACCTGACTATACCCTTTAGCAACTAGTCTTGCTTTGTACCTTGCATCTTCAACTCCCAATGTTCCTTCTTTCTTTTTGAATACCTACTTGTAACGGACAATTTTCTTATCTTTAGGAAATCTCACCAAATAACATGTGCCATTCTTATGAAGTGATTCTGTCTCCTCCTGCATAGCAATCATCCATCGGTTGGAATCATCACAACTAACTGCCTTTGAGTAAGAAGAAAGTTGTTCACCGGAATCAATACCTTCTGCTACATTCAATGCATAAGAAACCAAATCAGCTTCAACATATTTCTAAAGAGGTCTAATATCTCTTCTAGGCCTATCTTTAGCAATAGAATATTATGGCATCACTGGTGGTGAAGAAGAAATAGTACCACTCTATATCTCCGGGCTAGGCTGAGAAGTAGGTATTGGTGTAGACTCTTCTCCAATCTATAATTCAATGTGGGTGCTTAACTTTTGCTGATTCATGTCACTAAGCTCATCTGGAGGCGAAGCACTAGATTTGGAGGGAGCCCAAAGCATGGCAGTTTCATTAAATAGAACATCCCTGCTAACTATAACCTTTCTGCTTTCTGGACACCAAAGCTTATAACCTTTAGCACCAGGCTTATAACCCATAAATAAACACTTGACAAATCTAGGCTCCAACGTTCAATTATCAACATAAGCATACGGAGGACATCCATATATCCTTAAATCAGAATAACTAGCAGGAGTACCAGACTATACCTCTTGTGGAGTCTTTTTATCAATCGCAACTGAGGGAGAGTGGTTAATAAGAAGACAAGTTGTGGAAGCATCTTTGATCGAAAAAGACATTGGTAAACCAGCATTAGAGAGCATACAATGTATGTTCTCCATTATAGCCTTATTCATTCATTCAGCCACAACATTCTGTTGTGGAGTATGATGAACTGTCAAGTGCCTCAATATTCCTTCTAAATTGCACAGAGCATTAAATTCATAAGAATAAAACTCTAAACCATTATCAATTCAAAGGCATTTTACCTGCTTCCCTATTTGCTTTTCAATCATAATATTCCACTCTTTGAAAGTAGGAAACATATCATTCTTTTGCTTTAGCAAGAACACCCAAACTTTTCTGGAATAGTGATCAATAATAGTCAAAAAGTAATTTGCACCTCCTCTAGAAGGACCCCAGAGATTAGAATGAATATAATTAAGTGTGCCTTTAACTGAGTGGATACCTTTAATGAATCTGACCTTCTTCTAATTCCAAAAAATGCAATGCTCACAGAACTCCACTTTGGTAATACTCTTCCCATCAAAGTCCTCTCCTACTTAGTTCAGCCATCCTGTTTTCACTCATATTCCCCAGGAACATATGCCAAAGTTTAGCAATGTCACTTTTTGTTAGAGAGGAGGTAGAAATAGTTGCATCACCTGTAACTATAGAGCCTTGTAAGACATACAAATTTACAAACCTTCTCTGTCCCTTCATCACAACAAGAGCACCTTTAGCAACCTTAAGGACTCCAACTTCACCAGTGCACCTATATCTATTCGAATCAAGGGTACTTAAGGAAATAAGATTTGTCTTCAGGTCTGGGACATACCGCACATCACCAAGTGTCCTCAGAAACCCATCAAATGTCTTAATTTTGATTATTCCACTACCAACTATATTACATGGTGTGTTATTGTAACGCCCCAAAAACGAGTCCTGGAGCATCACACAACGCTTGAGGCTATGAGTAACCCCAAGCTAACCCTTTGAGCCATTTTCATTCAGTTTAACACGAATCAACAGGTTTCCATAAATAACCCTCAAATATCAACAGAGTAATCAACATCAAAGAATAAAAAAATTACAGAAAGATAACAAAATACAACTTATTAGTCAACTCACAACATCTATACTCGTTTGACAAGCCTCTAAGAAAATTAATAAAACCAGCGAGCCATTGAGGCATGCTCTAACTGACTCATAATCAGTTATCAAATGTAAGAAATTCCATGAACCCAACATCAGACATTACATCCTCAGAACATGAGTACTCACCATGACAGATGATGTAGAACAGCGTGCCTAAAGAATCACTGTCGAACCTGGAACTGAGCACCTGAACCTATATTTCGAGAAAATGTAGCTCACATTCGAAGATGTGGGTCAGTACCATGGAAAGGAATCGAGTATATGGGGGTGTATGCAGTTCTATAAACATCATCATCATAAATATTTATAAGAAATATGCAGGATGTATGAAAGACTCACATAGCCCAAAGAAAATCATAATAATCATGAGAGGATGAAATAAGTACAATAACACATGTGAGTCATCATATAATTTGTCAATCACTTTTAGTTCATCAAGAATATCAATTCTTATAATGTAAATATCATTTAAATCTTTCGAAAGAATAACTTTCACAATTCCGCTTTCAAATCACTTCACCATTCACTATAGACACACGGAAACACACACACTGGGAGATCCTATAACTGACATAAACCATGTGAGCTACATGGAGTCCAACGTACAACCCATGTTGGGGAGAGCCGTCCTATCCTTGCCATCGGAGTAGGACTATCGATATCAAATATATATAAACTAGTCATCACTATATAAATCAGCCTCAGGCTCACTCCTACGGGGGTACGTAGTTATAGGGAAGTAAGGTCGCTTTATACCTCCGACTCGGTGCTAAAGATTTCTCCCGGACTTAGATCATCATTTCAAAGACAATCCACAACAAAACAATTTCAGTGATATATAAATATATATCGGGAGCCATCATGCTTCCCATATATCAAAATCAACCACGTGGATTTCTTTCACACTCGAGTTCAAAGCAACTCCATCAAGACCAAAAGGTCAAATCATTCAAAACATCTCAAATATTCAACATCAATGTGCTTATAAAACACACTTTCTAAAAAAAAACATAATTTCCAATGGGGATTCACGACTCAAATATCAAAATCATGATAAATATCATTCAAGATTCATGCTTTATATCTCCACACATGTAAAGTCATCTTTAAAAATCATAAACATCAAGATTTCATAATAATCATCATAAGATATGGGTTCATGCTTCAAATTCATAAAAATCAAATAAAAATCATGCCATTGT
>NC_061116.1:30511731-30560995 GCF_002878395.1 Capsicum annuum
AAACTCTTACGGGAAAAACCATGGGCAGAGGTAGAGGAATTTCACTATGAAAGAAGAGGATTACAATGTGAAGAGATGTAATTTTTGAATAATCAAAATCGGACAACTAAATGAACTTATATAATACGTGCATACAAATAAGTCCTAAGCCCAAAAACATAAAGGTCCATTGAAAATCACAAACGTGGGATGCACCGAGAAACTTTCTGAGTTGGATTAACCAAATTTGGGTTCCAACTCTAACAATATGATTACCCGAAGAAACCTCGAGTTGAAATAATACTCCCTGGAAACTGTGATTTGCCATTGCGGGATATGTGCAGTACACTATATTTTTATCTAGCTTGAAATCATCCCAAGAATTTTTATGGACCGTCGAACTTGCGAGGGACTATTTCCCAAGCCATCGTTACTAAAGAAGTAAGTCTTAATTCTAGTTCACGTGCGACGGTCAGAACGACGGATTGTCAATCTAGTGACGGACCGTCATATGAGCCATCGCAGATCTCGTTTAGAAATTTAAAGACATTTTTAAAAAGGTATTTAGGTCTTTTCTACCCGTTTTAACCCCTAATTATACCAAACCAAAGCCCATAACTTTATTATCCATCTATATTATCAAAATAGGGTTTTTTCTGAAAGATAATCCCTAAGAACAAGATCTCAATCACTCTTTAAGAAACTAAGAGATTCCAAGTTCTTCAAGTCCAAGAACTTCAAAAAACTCACAATCAATATATGTCATGTGTTGATTCATGGGTCCCTTTCACCCATGAAGCTCAAGAAACTCTTTTCAAAATCCAAGATTTGCGTATTTGTGAAGTTCATGATTTAAATTGAATTAAAATTCATGTTCATGATGTTGTAAGGGGTTTTGATTTATGTTTGAAATTATATATTCCAATGATTGTCCCTAAGATGTGGTGATTTGCATAATAATCATGATAAACCTTTAAATTTACACGTTGATTAATGTATCCACGATTATTAGATGTGTTGATGATTGTATAACCAAAGCATGCTCCCCATGTGTTCGATTAAATATCTATGTGAAAGAAAAGTGTCATACTAGTATGATAATATGAAATCCCCAATAATGTACAAGTTTATGCATGTCAAATGTTTGATGAAATGTCTTAGTTAATGAATTATGGATACATATGTAACCCTTGTGGTGCTTTAGAACTTCTACTTCATGAAATCTCCAACTTATTATATTATGGATTGTGATGTTGGTCATGTATTCAAGAAAGCCATCCTTTGTCAGTTTCCTTCTATCGAGTCCTGGGGGTACTTGTACCCAAAAATTTAGCTGTGCGCCTAGAATCAGTGTTGTGTTTTCAAGATACTCTCAGTTGAGCCATGTTCATAGAAATTCAGTTAATCATATGACTCAGGAAAACTTAGTAAACTCGATAATCTCAGAAATTCAGTAATCTGAGTAGTATTCCATTAGTTAAGAGAACCCAGTTAACTAAGTCCAGTTAGTTCAGTTAATCATGTTTAGTGTCTATCCAGATGGGAGTAGAAATTAGCACCGAGCGGAACCAAGGATGGGAACCCACTTATTATATGAGGGTGTGATTCTTAGAAGCAATCCTTGTATTCTGTAACTACGTAGCCAGCGTAGGTTGAGACATCATAGCCTATTATATGAGGGTTCCTAATATTCTCACTAGATTTACCTATTATATGAGGGATACTCAAAGATTGTCCTTACTAGTGGTGCGGTATTGACACCCTTCCAATTAGGGTTATATATTGGACCCCAACTCAGCTATATTGCATTATTTGGGGCATGTCAGTTAGATGAATACTTCTCACAGTTTCAGTAAAGGATCAGGACTATCTACAATCATTCAGTCTCAGCAATAGAACTAATATAGTTCTATAGGATTCAGGACTGTCACAAATAGTCAACTCAGAACAGTATAGAACTCAGCTAGTTCCATCAGAACCTAGATTGTTAGATACAGTTGCTCAGTATCAATTATTTCAATTATACAGATATTAGTATCTCATGTTATCAGTACTGAAACTCAGTAATCATGAACTCAATTATAGTTATTATTTAGTCATATATGTATTCTCACATTTATGTTATTCAGTCAATTAGTATAGTTCATGCATATGAACCCTTTGCATTCAGCCTACCTCACATGTATACTAGTATATTCAAACATACTAA
Organism: Capsicum annuum; assembly: GCF_002878395.1. Lineage (NCBI taxonomy): Eukaryota > Viridiplantae > Streptophyta > Magnoliopsida > Solanales > Solanaceae > Capsicum > Capsicum annuum. The sequence continues at coordinate 30,513,920 of NC_061116.1, forward strand.
CGCATTTGCGCTATGGTGTTTTATACCATATGTTCAGAAGCACAAGCTACAGAGCATCAGTAGTATTCTAGTCTCTGCAGTCAGAGTTAGAAGTGAGTCATCATCCTTCAAGGACATGACCATTACTTTATTACCTCATTAATTAATTTATTTTAGTAGTTGGAGTTAGTTTGGGACATATCTCATCAACTCCTTATTCAGACAGTACAGTCAGTTAGAGGATTTTTCAGACTACATATGTTTTGATAGTTTATTTTAGTTATTTTGGGTATTTCATACCCCATCCATATGTTATATTTTATTAGTTATGTTATAGTTTTGAACCTTACAGCCTTATAGCCTATATTTTTGTATTTATATAATAAGTTATGCAGTGTTCAGGTACAAATATCAGTCATGGGTTAGCTTGTGGTCCTTAAGGGTCATGAGCACTATGTAGCATTTCGGGTACCAGATTCAGGGTGTTACAAACTTGGTATCAGAGCCAAGTTAAATAGTATCCTAGGAAATCTGAAAAGCAGCATCTAATAGAGTCTTGTACATGGGTGTGTTGCGCGCCACATTTATGTACAGGAGGCTATAAGATGTTTTAGGAATAGTTTCCTTTCTTTAGTATTCATGTCATGCCTGTGAGCATAATCTCAAGTCAATCTCTCAGTTTAATTTTTTTCTCTTTTTTTTTCTACAAAACATGCCTCCTAAAAGAAGAAACGAGAATCATCTATTCCCTCAGCCTGAAGAACCTTTGGGTGAATATGTCTCTCATGTAGAGTTCAGAGTTGTATTCACTACTCTCGCTCAGTCAGTTCATGCTTAAAATGAATGACCAGCTATCGTTCTTGCCAACCCAGTGGCCAATTCTGCTACAGTCAACATTCGAGAATTCACCCGAATGAATCCTCCATCCTTTTTTGTGTCTAAGTTAGATGAGGACCCTCAAAAATTTCTTGATCAAGTTCAAAAGGTTACGGATATCATGGGGGTTACTTCTAGTGAGAGTGCGGAGCTATCTATATATTAGTTGCAGGATATTGCTAACACTTGGTACAAAAAGTAGAAGTCAGAAAGGGCTGTAGATGCAGGACCTATTGAGTGGAAGGAGTTTGCTACTGCATTCTTACATAGATTCTTTCCCCTAGAGTTGAGGAAAGCTAAAGTACTTGAATTTATCAACCTCAGGTAGAGCAAGATGACAGTGAAAGAGTATTCTCTTAAGTTTACTCAATTATCCAGATATGCTCAACATGTGGTTGTAGATAGCAGGGCTAAGAGGAGTAAGTTTGTTTCTGAGGTAAATTATAGTATAGTCAATGAGTGCAGGTCCGCGATGTTGAATAGTGACATGAACATACCTAGGCTTATAACTCATGCTCAGCAGATAAAAGAGAAAAATATTAAGATGAGGAAAAAGCAGAATAAGAAAGCAAGGACAAGTAGTTTCAACTTTGCTAAGCCTAAATCAGAAGGAGAAAACCATTCTCAATTTAGTCCTAAGTCAGTAGTTACAGCTCCTTCTTCAGCTAGTGCTCCAGATCCTAAGTTCAGGGAAGGTAATAAACATAGAGCGCCAAGCTCTAAGTCTCAGGGCAGTGTCAGAAGTGCCCATACCTATTCTCTTTGCCAAACTTATGGTAAGCACCATCAGGGTATTTGTAGATATAGCAGTGGTATTTGTTTTGGATGTGGCAAGCCAGGCCACAGAGTTAGAGACTGTCCTCACCTAGGTCCTCAGGGTTAGCAAAATCATTCCTCAGCTCAGTCCAGTCGCCCAAACCAGCAGGGGACACCTCCATTCCAGGCAAGATCAGGAAAATTCTCCAGATGTAGTTACTGGTATGTTACAGATCTTTCATGTGCATGTTTATGCTTTTCTAGATTCAGGAGCTTCTTTTTATTTTATTACTCCCTATATAGCAGGAAATTTTGGAACCAGTTCCAAAATTCTGGAAGAGCCTTTTTCAGCCTCAACCCCAGTGGGTAAAACCATCATAGCCTGGTAGGTATACAAAAACTGCCCAATTATGATATTTCAGAAAGTCACTTTAGCCGACTTAGTCAAATTAGAGATGACTGATTTGAATGTCATTCTTGGCTTTATTCTTTTTATTCCATAGTCGACTGTAGAAATAAAATAGTCTAGTTCCAGTTTTCGAATAGACCCATCCTAGAGTGGAGGGGTAGCACTTTAGTTTTCAAAGGTCAGCTTATTTCCAACCTTCGAGCAAGGAAAATAATATTTAAAGGATGTATCTATCATCTTGTTCAAGTTAAGAACACTAGTTCTGAAACTCCCAGTGTTGATTCAGTCCCAGTCATGAATGAATATTTAGATTTCTTTCTCGAAGATCTTCCAGGAATTTCTCCCAAAAGGGAAATGGACTTCAAGATTGATCTTCTTCCAGATACTCAGCCTATATGTATTTTGCTATTCTGAATGGCATCAGCAGAACTTAGAGAATTGAAAGAGAAGTTGAAGGATCTCCTATATAATGGATTCATCAAACCCAGTGTGTCCCCGTAGGGCGCACTAGTCTCATTCGAGCACAAGAAAGATGGTTCTCTCAGAATTTGTATTGATTACTGTCAGCTCAACAAAGTCACGTTCAAGAACAAGTAGCTACTTCCTAGAATTGATGACTTATTTGACCAACTTCAGGGTGCCAGTTATTTCTCTAAGATAGACCTCAGATCAGGCTATCATCAGCGTAGAGTCAAAGAATATGACATTTCAAAAATAGCCTTTTGTACTCAGTATAGTCACTTTGAAATCCTAGTCATGTACTTTGGTATTACCAATGCCCCAGCAGCTTTCATGGACTTGATGAACCAGGTGTTTAAGCAGTACTTAGACATGTTCGTCATAGTCTTCATAGTTGATATTCTGATCTATTCCCATAGTGAGTGTGATCATGTAAACCATCTCAGAATTGTTCTTCAAACCCTCAAAGATCCTCAGATGTTCACCAAATTCAATAAGTGCAAATTTTTGCTATGGTCAGTAGTATTCCTTGGTTATATCATTTCCGATTATGGCATTAGGATTGAACTATAAAAGACTGAAGTAATAAAAAACTGGCCTAGACGTGTCTCTCCATCAGATATCAAGGATTTCTTGGGTTTGGCTGGTTATTACAAATGGTTTGTTGAGGGATTTTCTTCTATTGCATCCTCTATGTCTAGATTGACTCAGAATAAAGTTAAATTTCAGTGGTCAGATCCTTGTGAGAAGATTTTTCATGAGTTAGAGACTCGAATTACCTTATCTTCAGTCTTAGCTCTTCCAGATGGGTTCGTAGTGTATTTTGATGTATGTAGAATAGGTTTGGGTTGTGTGCTTATATAGTATGGTAAGGTCATAGCCTATGCCTCCAGGCAACTTAAACCCCATGAGAAGAATTATCCGACTCATGATCTTGAGTTAGCAGCCGTAGTATTTGCCTTAAAGATTTAGAGGCATTATCTATACGGAGTTTATGTGGATGTGTTCACAGATCATAAGAGCCTTTAGTATTTCTTTTCTCAGAAATATCTCAATCTTCGTTAGAGAAGGTGGTTAGAGCTCTTGAAAGAATACAACATGAGTGTTCTTTATCATCCAAGTAAGGCCAATGTATTAGTCGACGCTCTCAGTAAATTGTCTATGGGTAGTGTTGCTCATGTTGAGGATAGTAAGAAGAAGTTAGCTCAAGATATCCATCAGCTTACCAGACTAAGCATTTATTTAGTCAATTCAAAGGAGGGTGACATATGGGTTCAGAGTAGTTCAAAATTATCTATAGTTTTTGAAGTAAAAGAAAAGCAAGATAGAGATCCCAATCTAATAAAGCTGAAAGAGTCAATCAAGGATCAGAAATTAAAGGTTTTCTCCCAAGGGGGAGATAGTGCTCTGCATTGTCAGGGTCGTCTGTGTGTTCCAGGTGTAGACAACTTAAGGCAACAAATACTTACAAAAGCGTATGGTGCACACTACTCTAGTCATCCAGGGGCCATAAAGATGTACCGTGACTTACAAAAAATCTATTGGTGGAGTGGGATAAAGAGAGATGTTGCAGAGTTTATGTCTAAGTTCTCTACATGTCAGCAGGTTAATAGAGAGAATCAGAACCTAGTGGGTCCATGCAGGAGTTCAGTATTTCTACTTAGAAGTGGAAAAAAGTGAACATGTACTTCGTGATGGGTTTTTCTCACACTCGTCACCAGCATGATTCAGTTTAGGGTCACTATAGATTGAATGACCAAATTAGCTCATTTTCTTCCAGTCCATACCTCTTATTCAGCCGAGGATTACGGCAAACTCTTCAGTTCACCTCTAATTTATGAAAAGTGTTCCAAAAGGGTCTTGGTACCCAAGTTCATCTCAGTACAGTCTTTTATCCTCAGATAGATAATCTAGCTGAAAGGACCATTCAGACTTTAGAAGATATGCTAAGGGCGTATGCCATTGATTTCAAGGGTAGTTGGGATGACCACTTGCCTTTGATTGAGTTTGCATATAACAATAGCTATCATTCTAGTATTCGGATGGCTCCATTCGAAGCTCTCTATGGTAGGAGGTACAGATCTCCAATTGGTTTGTTTGAAGTTAGTGAGACCTCAATGATAGGCCTGACATAGTATTCGACGCTATAGAAAAAGCCAGTTTATTAGAGAAAGAGTCTGGGCTTCTCAGAGCTGACAGAAGTCTTATGTAGATGTGCGCAGAAAGGATCTCAAGTTTGATATTAGTGATTATGTCTATCTAACGATCTCTCCTCTGAAGGGAGTCAAGAGATTCGGCAATAAGGGAAAGCTCATCCCCCGATATGTCCGTCGCTTCAAAATTTTCAGTCACTTCGGCAAGGTAGCTTATGACCTCAAATTGCCTTCAGATCTAGCCTCAGTTCATCTAATCTTCCATTTTTCTTTGCTCAAGAAGTGCATAGGTGACCCAGCAGTTGTAGTCCCTATTTAGAGCATAGATGTTCAGAACAGCCTCCTTTCTTATGAAGAGATTCTAGTCGAAATCCTAGACTATCATATTCGTAGACTGAGGAACAAAGAAGTCCCTCTAGTCAAAGTTCTTTGGCAAAATCAGTCCGTTGAGAGAGTTACTTGGGAAGCAAAAGTAGATATGCGAACCAAGTATCCTCAACTGTTCTCTGCCAACTCAGATCAAGCACAAAGTAATAGTTCTCCTTAATCTTACTCTGTTTTATGTTCAAAATTCCATAACAACTTGGTAGGAAATGCCATTGCATATTCAGTAATCCATTCAAATGTCAGTTCAGTAATATAATCATGCATCAGATATGCATTCTCATAATGAGAACCTTAGTTCATTAGAACACTCAGTCATGCATTCATAAATTAGTTACACATGCATCAGATATGCATATTCGGTATGATATATATAGTTATCAGTCATGTCAGTCATAAGATCATGTTCCAATTGTTCATGTTCAGTATGTACGTCATTTTATCTTATCCCCTATCACTCAATCTCATTCGAGGATGAATGTTCTTAAGGGGGAGATATTGTAATACCCCGTACTTCTACCTAGCTTGAAATCATTTCAAGAATGTTAGAAACTTAATTTGAATGATGAATCCATTCTGTACATGTGGAATTTTTTAGATTTTCACTTTTTGCTGAGTAGGAAATTGAATTAGCTTTCCAATAAAACCAATTTCATCCAAATCTTCTATTGGAGTAAAATGTTATAGATGTTTTACCGAGAGCTGTCAGAACCGCCCAGATGGGCATGCTGACGGACCGTTGCCTAAACCGTTGTAGCTAAGGTAGTAAGTCAATCTTCTGGCTAAAGGTGAGGCAGATAGGTTGATGGACCGTTGAACTTGCGACGGGCCGTCTCCCAAGCCATCGCTACTAAGGTAGTGAGTCCCTATTCTAGTCCACGTGTAATGGTTAGAATGATAGACTGTCGAGCCAGCAATGGACCATCGTATGAGCCATCGTAGATCCCGTTTAGAAATTTAAAGTCATTTTTAAAAGGGTATTTGGGTCTTTTTCCACACATTTTGACCCCTAATTATACAAGACCATAGCCCCTAACTTCATTATCCATCTACAACATCAAATTAGGGTTTTCTCTAAAATAATAATCCCCAAGAACAAGATCCAAATTATTCTTCAAGAAACTAAGAGATTCCAAGTTCTTCAAGTCCAAGAACTTCAAGAAACTCACAATCAAGGTTGTCATATGTTGATTCATGGGTCCCTTTCACCCATGAAGCTCAACAGTCTCTTTTCAAAATCCAAGATTTGTGTATTTATGAATGTTGATGATTTAAATTGAATTGAAATTCATCTTCATGATGTTGTGGGGTCTTGATTCATGTTTGAAATTACATATTCCAATGATTGACCCTAGGATGTGATGATTTGCATAATAATCATGATAAACCCTTAAATTTACACGTTGATTGATATATCCATGATTATTAGATATGTTGATGATTGTATAGCCAAAGAATGCTCCCTATGTGTTCGATTAAATGCCTATGTGAAAGAAAAGTGTCATACTAGTATGATAATATGAAATTCCCAATCATGTACAAGTTTATGCATGTCAAATGTTTGATGAAATGTCTTAGTCAATAAATTATGGATACATGTGTAACCCTTGTGGTGCTTTAGAACATCTACTTCATGAGATCTCCAACTTATTATATTATGGATTGTGATGTTGGTCATGTATTCAAGAAAGTCATGCTTTGTCAGTTTCCTTCTATAGAGTCTTGGGGGTACTTGTACCCGAAAATTTAGCTGTGTGCCTAGAATTCATGTCGTGTTTTCAAGATACTCTCAGTCGAGCCATGTTCAAAGAAATTCAATAAGTCATGTGACTTAGGAAAACTCAGTAAACACGATAATCTCAGAAATCTCAGAAATTCAGTAATCTCAGTTGTATTCCATTAGTCAACGGAACTCAGTTAACTCAGTCCAGTCAGTTCAATTAATCATTTTTAGTGTCTATCCAGATGGGAGTAGAAGTTAGCACCGAGAGAACCTAAGGATGGGAACCTACCTGTTATATGAGGGAGTGATTCTTAGAAGCAATCTTTGCGTTCCAAATCTATATAGTCAGCATAAGTTGAGACATCAAATGCTATTATATGAGGGTAGATTAGGTGGCTTAACCAGTTAAATGAGGGTTCCCACCATTCTCACTAGAGTTACCTGTTATATAAGGGTTACTCAAAGATTGTCCTTACCAGTGGCGTGGCATTGACACCTTTTCAATTGGGGTTACAGATTGGAACCTAACTCAGCTATATTGCATTATTTGGGGTATGTCGGTTAGATGACTACTTCCCACAGTTTCTATTCAGAATCAGGACTATCGGATAGAGTCATTCAGTCTCAGTAATAGAACTCAGATATTTCTATAGGATTTAGGACTGTCAGATACAGTCAACTCAGAATAGTATGAAACTTAGCTAGTTCCATCAGAACCTAGACTGTCAGATACAGTCTCTCAGTATCAGTTATTTTAGTTATACATATATCAGTATCTCATGATATCAATACTCAGACTCAGTAATCATGTTATCACGAGCTCAGTTATAGTTATTATGTGGTCATGCATGTATTCTCACGTTTATGTTATTCAGTTAGTTAGTATAGTTCATGCATGTGAACCCTTTGCATTCATCCTACCTCAAGTACAAACCAGTACATTCAAACATACTAACGCATTTATGCTATGGTGTTATATACCATAGGTTCAAAAGCACGAGCTCTAGAGCATCAGTAGCATTCCAGGAAGTGAGTCTCATCCTTCGAGGACATGACCATTACTTTATTATCTCATTAATTAATTTATTTCAGTAGTTGAAGTTAGTTGGGGACATGTCCTATCAACTCTTTATTTAGACAGTATAGTCAGTTAGCGACTTTTTAGATTACAATATGTTCAGACAGTTTATTTCAGTTGTTTTGAGTATTCCATACCACATCCATATGTTATGTTTTATCAATTATGTTATAGTTTTGAACCTTACGGCCTTACAGCCTTTATTTCCACATTGATACAGTATATTGTGTACTGTTTAGGTATAGATATTAGTCATGGGTTAGCTTATGGTCCTTCGGGGTCACGAGTACCGTGTATCATTTTGGGTACCAGATTCGGGGCGTTACAATATGGTACCCTGCTTTGTGATCTTGTGTACTTTTGATTCATGTTGTCCCAATTTGAGACTATGGTTATGAGCCCTGCTCAGTGATCTTGTGCACTACCATGACATATTGAATTGATTGGGGATTATGGCACCCTGCTTTGTGATCGTGCGTGTCCCTATGCTAATACTCCAATCCTTGTAGCAAACATGGATAGGGGGTTTGGCCGCTTAGTCAAGGGCGGATCCCATATAGCTCATGGGATTATAGAAAATGTAGGGTGTACCATCTAGCTCAGAAGTAAATCAAAGAGTTGAGTCAAAGTTTTACAAGAATGAATTGAAGCTCTTTACATTATGACCATGTGTTTTTATATATATGTTATGATAAATTTTTTTCACAATGGTCTCAACTTTGTTACATGACATATGCATTATTTTTGGATTTTTCTACATACCAGGACTTTTGAGTATTGACCCCTTATCTACAGGTTCAAATACTCAATCTCGGGGTCCAGCTCAATAGTAGATTGTTCCCAAACTTCCAGGATTTGGTGAGCCTCCCTTACATTGGAAGGGGTTCTATCTATATGTAATCTCAGTCAATTTTATGGTCCACCAATGGGGCTTTATCCCGGTTTAGTCAGGCTAGGGTTTTTAGTTCAGTAGAGGCTTCATAGACTGGTGTAGAACAAAATTTGAGTATTGTATTGTCCTAATTTTGTTGACACATTTTGGATTATAAGTTTCCATTGAACATTATTATATCTTCCACACATGATTTATGTATGGATTATGCTTATGATAGTATGCTATGGGGTATCTCGAGCCTTCGTGGTTCGGGATGCCCGTCGAGGCTAGGGTCTCGGCTCGAGTCGTGACATTATACTTGGAATTTCCACATAGAGCATTATGGGATAAGAAAAATTGACCTGTGGCATTTGCAAAGGGACCACCAGATGTAATCTTTCGACTTAGTTTATTGAATGAAAAGTTTAGTTATTTCAGATGCACAAGTGCATCTAATGACTTTGAAATTTCACCACTAATATTGTTATAGCACAAATCCATGAATTCAAATGCCAACAGTTTTCCAAATGAATCTGGTATAAGCTCATCTAATCTATTATGTTCCAGAGAAAGATTAATCAATATATCCAGACCCCTTGCTCAGAATCTTACCAGAAGAAATATTTTTTGTCAGATCAACTAGAGTTGCAGCCTTTAAATTTCCAATCTCCTAGGGAATTGTTCCACTCAACACATTGGATGAAATATTGAATTCTATGAGATCATGAAAGCCCCCAAAACATGCAGGTAATCTAGAATCCAGCCAGTTGAAATCTAGATAAAGTGTTCTCAAACTAGTAACATTCCCTATGCATGGTGGCACTGAACTAGATTACTGATTTCTTGATCGTAAGTCTAATGCACCAAGATTCTTTAAATTGCATTTAACATCTGGTATGATTCCTTCTATCTTGTTCCTTTTTTGGTAAAGTTCTTGAAAAATCAACATGACTTGAAGAGTATTTGGAACATGTTCAGTCAACTCATTGCAATGCAGACTCATATGTAACACTCCAGTAGGATTACCAATTTCTTTTGGAATTACACCCTTTAGTTTACAATCTGGTGCTTTAAATGTTGGCAAAGAGCTGGAGATATTCCCCACTGATGTAGGAAAATTATGATCCATATGTTTACCACCAAACAAGAGTACTCTAAGATTCACACGGTTTGTCAATGAGCTAAGTGAGCTGAATGTTTTATCTCTGAAAAAATATTCTAGGCCATGTTTACATTCTCATGGTATTTTAAGTTATCAAGTGATTCTGGAATTGGACCTATGAAACTGTTGATTGAGGCATCAAGTATCCTGAGTTACGAAGAATTTGAGATAGAACAAGAGATAAAACCAATCAGAATATTTTCTGCACAATAAAGTTCTTCTAGGATGAGCATTCCACGACCTACATCTGAAGGTAGAGTGAGAACTTGAAAGCTTGTTTTCTGAAAATTCTAGGAACCGCGGTGTTGAAAGTGCCTTGGAACAGAACCTGTAAACTCATTTGGGGTTAAGCCAGATGTTGTAGTTTCTTAAGATTACCTAGCTCCACAGGTATCTCTCCTGTCAGTTGTAAGTCAATCCCAATATTTGAAGCTTTCTGCACTTTTGTATGTATTGGGGAACAACGCAACTTGGGTAGTTTATTGAGAGATGAAGTTCGTCCATTTTTGGAAGATGGTCACACACAGTTATTGGAAGCTTTAAAGTAGGATTGTTATTGGTAAGAGCAATGTTTTACATATTAATGTTTAATAATGATGTTGGTATAGATCCAGTAAGTTTATTATGTTGCAGGTCTAGGATAGTCAAATAATGAAGATCACCGATTTCCTGAGGGGTCTCTCCTCCGAGATAGTTGTTCTATACTCTCAACTCTTTCAATTTTATCAGATTGAACATGGAAGATGGAATTTCCCCCGAAAATTGGTTTCTCAAGAGGTACACAAAGCGTATGTTGGTAACAAACTTAAAAATGATGAAATGGCAATTCTACTGGCAAATGAGCCAGTGAAGTTATTTCTTGTGATACTAATCAATTTCAGCCTCTGCAAATGAGTCAACTCTACTGGCGATTCTCCATGAAAAGAACTGTTACTGATCTTGACAGAAACAAGAAATGAGAGGTTCCATGCTAGAAATGTCTAAAGCCGTGACTCGATGGTGACAGGAGTTGCAAGTGATTCCGATCCCGCTGTTAATTGGGGTTGTGATGCAACTCTTTGCCATTATGATAGAAATTCTCTTATATTAAGGAGATTTGGCAGTTAAATTAAATATAACTACAGAAAAATCTTTCTGATATATTGCAACACTCCAAAATTTTTAGAAACTCCGTGCACCCAAAGTTGTATAAAATGCAATTACAAGTGAAAACAAACATCATGTTTGTAGTATTGGAAGTGATTTATACATGTATTATGGCCTCAAGTAACTCGAAACTCTTGGCTAAGTCAAAACCTATCACGACCCGAGCCGGGGCCCTGGCCGTAATGAGCATCCCAAACCATGAAGACTCGGGCGCTCCCTTCTTCCTAGAAATCAAGCACAATATTCATACAATATAAAGAATTTGCAGAAAAATATACAAAACGGAACCATGGTCAATCTCATAACACTTGAACAATTTGGAAAGAAATTCTTAATATTCAAAACATATGACATCCGTTTGCGAAATCTCTAACATTACAATATCCAACATATTTCTAAAACAAAACTGGGAAAAGGCCCCCAATCAGACCATGAATCAAACAAATGAAAATGTTTATATAAGCCCGTCCTTCCGGAATAGAGAAGTCTCACCAACAGCATACTTCTGTCTGACAAATCTACAGCTTAGCGAAACCCCTGGACTGAGCCTCAAACCCTGAAAAATAGGGGGTCAATACAAATGTACTGGTACGCAGAACAATCCAAAAACAAAATATGCATTTTTATAAAACATTGATGAGAGAATTTCATAAATAACATATCATCTTGACACAGTTGAAACAACACGGGCATAATCTGAAACTTTCAAAACACATTCTGCAATTCACGACTCTACTCTTTATCTAACTTTTGAGCCCAGATGGTAAACCCTACAATTCTAATATTCCACGGGCTATATGGAATACGCCCTTGACATGGAGGCTAAGCTGCCAACTCAAGTTTGCCGCAAGGGTTGGAGTCTCTTCTTCTCTACTACACCATTAGGCCATCGCCAATGTACAATCTCCCATTCAGGTATCATAATCCCATGTCGAAAAATCATGACTTCAGGCAATGAGTCATTTTACTCGTGGCTTCTTCAGGTAACCATCTAACTCTCTTAAGCCCAGTTTTAGATTCTTTAAATGATACTTTCTTTGAAAAGTTCTTTCTTTCTTAATATCATTCGGGCTCATCAAAATAGGGTATCGGCATACCCAGACTTGCAAGTCATGTTACAACATCTCTACTGCCCTTTTTCTTATATCAAAAGGTATCATTGACCACCCAAAATATTTAAAAATCATGCGTAAATCATACTTGAAAGTACATGAAAACAAAACATTCTCTCTTCAACACTTTATCTACGATGGTCATCTTCTTTTATTAAACATTTGCAAACATTCAATTGGAAACATGAATGCTTATAAACCAAGTAAAACACCATATTATTTAATCAATCAAAATAGTACTATGTACACATATTAGTAACCCTTCAACTCAAGCTTTTAGCAATCTGTAAAATCAAAGGCACAACTTGTGAAAACAATGGATTCCAAAGTAATAGAGGGATTTACATGTTCATGCACTTATTTATCTTTACAAATTTAGTATTACATGATTTCATGAAAATGTTTCAACCTTAGGGTTTCATACCACAAGTTTTACGAAACTTCATCAAAATAATGGATTTTCAATACATGTTCATCAATACCTTTAAAACTACTTTAGGATGCATAGATATATATATACTCGAAAAATCTTGTTCAAAATAATTAAATCCATGCCCATGAGGTTTAGGATAGTCGCACGTACCTTAGATTACTTAGTTCAGAGAATAGAACCCGAATCTTGACTTGTTTCTTAGAAATCTTGGATTGAAAGGCTTGAATTCTTACCTTGAAGGAAAACCCTAATTTCTTTTGTTCTTGAGAGTAGAGAGGATTGAGAGGTGTTTAAAACTGATAAAAGATGGATTATAATGCTTAGAGTAAGATTTAAATCGTGTGTGAGAAATTTGGGGTGGGGAAAATACCAAAATACCCCTCCGAATTCAAGTAGAAATTTCTAAATTTCAAGGGTGACGACCTTGGTTGATAGGTCGTAAACCAAGTGATGACCTATGACACCAAGTCGTCACTCAGAAGCTTATTTTATGAGTTGCTGGTCTTGGGTAACGACTTAGGCATGATGACCTATCAACTCAGGTCGTCACTTAGAAGCTGAAAATAATGGCTCACTAGTTTTGGGTGACGACTTGGCTGATAGGTCGTCACTTAGGTGATGGCTTATCAACTCAGGTCATCACTTTGTTGTCAGACAAACATGCTAAAGTAAATTGAGCATAACTTTTTTGCTCCGATATCAGATTAAAGTGAAACCATATGCGTTGGAAAGATGACTCAAAGATTTTTCATTTGGTATATAGTAGGACACGTAACTCATTATATATTAGGAGTAATGGTCATTGAAATTTGACCCAATCTGAAACATTCAATAAAACTTAATTGATAGAAACATTCTCAACTCGTCTGTGAGTTAGGAGATATTTGTGACCTCAATTCTTATCCAAAGGTATTCCCACACTATAGAATTGATCATAACACTTATATTAATAAAGAATCATTGGGTTTGGGTCTATACACATAGGCACAACGATTTGAAATCTAGCCCAAAAAAATACGGGGTGTTACATTTTCTCCCCCTTGGAATCATTTGTCCTCGAATGATGGGTAGTATTTTGTTGAAGCTATAGAAGTATGGAATAATGGATGAAATCTCACATTAGGAATTTTATTTCCCTCAATGAAACATACGTAGACATTCTAGAAGAGCTTTACGGCATCACCAAGTAATTTGTGTAAGCACAAATCATGAGATAATGAAACTTGACATTGACATAATTTTGGCATGTGTTTTATGGAACATGATTAAAACATTGTAAGGAACAAAATTTTCTAAGAATCCTCGGCCTGTTTAAGATTGGTACAATACATGAGATGAGATTCCCGCGTAGCATAAGAATAGAATAGAAATATTTTCTATCTCAGTTGATACGTCTAATAGTCTTTAAATATTTTTCGCAATGCGTCTCCACTAGGATTTCAACTATGACTAACACATTTCAACATCTCAATCTTATAATTTCACCACTAAATACATAACTACAAGATCTTGAGTCTATCTACATCGTACTTCCATGTTGAAGCCTAACCAAAGTAAAAAAAATATTAGTTTAAGCTATGGGACCCTATACATCCCTTTTAGAACATTACTTCACCTTATCACTATAATCAACCAAATTTTAGGTCCTAAATCGCGGAATATTAACCACATAGGACATGGGTTTGTGTTTTCATCAATAACCATATTCAAGCCTATCATTACTACACCTACTTCATGGATCTCCCCACTGAAACCAGCAATTTAATCATTCTCACAAATAGTTTTGCCACATATCTCTTTCCCAACTATTTCACATAACAAAAGTTTGTTCCTTCTTTCTCCTTCACCTATAACCTTAGCTAAGGAAATCACCTCAAAAATTTTCCCATTCAAGATCATCTACTCCCCTACCTAAAACATCACTACTCTTCCATTACTACTATCATATTATCATATGGTTGGGCAATGAGGGACCTGAGCATAAGCATCATGAAAGGGGAGTGACATTATTCGACTATAACTTATACTAATTGAACTACTCAAGGTGGGATATGAGATGAAGATAAGATACAATAGGAACAAGGTGCTTCATATATCAAATGTCTAGATCATAAGTAGAGAGTCGTTCTGACATAAACACAACACAACATAGATTCTTAGGATAGACCACAATGAGAAAACATGAGTGCACACATCAAGAGTTGTATAGCATAAGGACGGAATTCATGAAGTCGAAGATTGAGGCAAGGATTTCTACTTGGAGCCATTGCTCCTCATTTAAGAACTGAACATTGCCATGAGTTTGCATAAACTTTCTCTCATTAGGCTAGACCCGACATAACATGAATTAGTAACATATAGATAGCATAGTTTTTATTAGAACTAAGTATGTTATAAGACATGGATTTTTGTATGGATCATGAGAATCATATCATAGAGCTTGAATATGTTAAAGACTGGACTTACTGAGACATCATTGCATCTAGTTTTGAGGCGTGAACATGACATGACTTACATAGAGAACTCAAACCTTAGACATTGGTAGGGCTTGAATACATAAGACATTGGTAAAATGAACTCTTAAACTGAAGTAAGATGAATATGCTTGAATAGGAATAGATTTATCATGACTCTTCCATAAACTTTCCACAACGAGAAAATTTGGTAACTACTTTAATCCATCATCTCCCCCTTAGATCCAAGTAATAATCATAGATTTGTGGATATAAGCTCACATCAAATACTTAGCCACAACTCTCAACACAAAAGGTATATCACCATACACATAAACATTAAAATCTTTCCTGATAAACTATACTCTAAAGGCCTTGCTTTCTAGAAATGCTACTCTTAACTTTTACTAGCCTCTATAGGCATAACTCTACAACTTCCACTCTCATGAGCGTACGCATCCATACTCCTTATCATAAGGGGGTATCAGTATATACATGAATACAGACTTCTCTCATTAATTTCTAATACAAAGACACTAAATTATTTCTAGGACATTCATTCAGGAACACTAATCATAACTTCCTCTATCCCCCCCAAAGTTACTAACTTATGACTAACATTATTATGGGCATGGACATCCACGCTTCCAAACACTTAACACTCTATCTTCAACTCCTTAGAATAGTCACATTACACCTCTAATCACGTAACTTACAACTTAACAAAATTTATAAAACCATACCCAAGGCTCACATTGCCTACCTATATTTTCTCAAATCAACTCTAACGAACATCGCACACCAACTCACTAGACTTCTCCATACTATAATTTTAAGAACACAAACTTGGTATATAAAACACTTATACTCATAAACTTTATATAACAATATGCTACCGGGGGAGGGGGGTGAGTTCAACTTATTTTTATATACCCCTGCTCTTATCCTCTTAATAACTCAACCATGATTCATCGTTCTAACACTAGTCCTCATGACTATATATATTACAATTATCCACTCCTTATTCCGCAAGTTGGCAACCTAGGCTAATTCAAGCATTTCCCTAAGCCAACTAATTCATTCCCACAAAACATGAATTATCAATCTGGAGTTACTATTCTTACCACTACAATCCATATCTAAAGTTCAAGAATATTGTCTAACCCTAATCATGTTACACCGATGAAACATGTCATATACTATACTAGTCCAACAAATTGGGAAATCAACCCAAATACCTCATTTCACTTAATTACAAGTACAATCATATCCCCTCTATGACATCACTATGATACCTCAAAATCTGCTACACACCTTTTCATATGTAGTGCTAGTTTACAACGACTAGAGAAAAGACAATCAAGGATGTAAAGACACATAATGGGGGATAGTCAATCTTAATCTTATAATATAACCCATTGTAATCTTATCAACATATTATACTTTCTCACATTAAGTCTACTTACCCATGCACACATTTTGATAAATTTCAAAATTCCTTAAACATCACTAAGTTTTCCCCCAAGTTAATCTATACTTGTAACTTTTTGGAGAATCTACCCTTTTTCATTTACCACCTATAGATGATTTCTACAACCACCATAACTATCAATTCTAAGCTTCTTTCCTATTTTGAATAAATAACAGTCTTAGCCAGCCACTTCCTTTACAGACTACCATACAACCTATAAATATTGCTACCACATTAGTCTATCACTATCAAATGGCAACCCATCCCTCAATCAACTATCATAAAACTAAACAGCTTCCTTATGCAAAATTCATCCTCGTTTTGACTTCTAAGAATGTGATGTCATATCACTAACTTCGGGATAATCTTACTACCAATAGGGTATGATACCTTAGCACATGCTACTACTCGGTGGAAATATTATTCCAACATTCTCATATATATCACATCCCTTAAGCATGATATCTGCAACAAGAATTTTGAAATAGAACAAATATACTTCATATATTAGGCTCAAATGCACGATTGATGTAGATAGGGGGATAAGATCAAATCAATACTCTTAAAATCACTTATGGACTCCTTTCAAGTCCTTGTGCAATCTCATAATCATTCATGAATAAATTAGAAAGGACCACATCATTTAGATTCTAAGCTTCTGCACTTGAATCGCCTCAACAATGAGACATATCTAAGAACATTAGAGTAGGAAAAGAATGGGGATAACTTTACTTTACTATGGATGACACCATAGCACGAACTAGAGTATGAAAGAGGAATATTTTGACTCCATAGCAAGAACTAGAACATGAAGAAAGAAAAATATTCCGAAATATCTTGTAGCCTCCAACTTATAAATGTGGCGCGCTACACATCCATAAATAGGACTCTATCAGACATGATTTTGTAGACACCTTGGGACCATAAACTATGATCTGATACCAAGTTTGTCATGAATTGAGGTGTGGCCCTAGCTGTAACGAACATCCCAAATCATAAATGCTTGGTACCCCTTTTATACAATATAAAAAATTTGCGGAAAAAATACAAAATTGAACCATGATCAATCTCATAACACTTGAACAATTTGTAAAGAAATTTTTAATATTCAAAACATATAACACCTATTTGTGAAATCTCTAACATTATAAGATCCAATATATGTCAAAAACAAAATTGGGACAAGGCCTCAGTCAGGCCATGAATCAAACAAATGACAATGTTTATATAAGCCCAGCCTTTCAGAATAGAGAAGGCTCACCAACAACACACTTCTATCTAAACAATCTATGGCTTAGCGGGACCCCTAGACTAAGCCTCAAACCTTGAAATATAGGGGGTCAATACAAATATACTGGTACGCAGAACAATCCAAAAACAAGATATGTATTTTAATAAAACATAGGTGAGAGAATTTGATAAATCACATACCATCTTAAAATAGTTGAATACACATGGGTAAAATATGAAACTATTAAAACACATTCTACAATTCACGAATCAACTCTTTACCTTACCTCTTAGCCAGATGGTACACCCTATAACTCTGCTATTCCACGGGCTATATGGAACCCGCCCTTGACTCAGTGGCCAAGCCCCCAACCCAAGTTTGCCGCAAGGATTAGAGTCTCTGCTTCTCTACTACGCCATTGGGCCATCGAAAGTGTACAATTTCTCTTTTGGGTATAATAAACCCAAGTCTACAAATCACGATTTTGGGCAGTAAGTCATTTAACTCATGCCTTCTTTGGGTAACCATCTAACTCTCTTAAGCCCAGTTTTAGATTCTGTAAATGATATATTCTTTGAAAAGTTCTTTCTTAATATCATTCGGGCATATCAAAATAGGGTATCGGCATACCCAGACTTGTAAGTCATGTTACAACATTTTTACTTCCCTTTTTCTTATTTCAAAAGGTATCATTGACCACCCAAAATATATAAAAATCATGCATAAATTCATACTTAAAAGTACATAACAACAAAACATTCTCTCTTCAACACTTTCTCTATGGTGGTCATCTTCTTTTATTAAACATTTGCAAACACTCAATTGAAAACTTAAATTCTTATAAACCAAGTAAAACACCTTCTCATTTAATCAATCAAAATAATACTATGTACATGTATTAGTAACCTGCAACTCAAGCTTTTAGTAATCTGTAAAATCAAAGCCACAACTTGTGAAAATTATGGATTCCAAAGTAATAGAGGTATTTACATGGTCATTCTCTCATTTATCTTTACAAAATTTGTATTACATGATTTCATCAAAATGTTTGAACCTTAGGGTTTCATGCCACAAGTTCTACAAAACTTCATCAATATAAGGAATTTTCAAATGCATAGATATATAAATATACTCTAAA
Source organism: Capsicum annuum (assembly GCF_002878395.1). Taxonomy (NCBI): domain Eukaryota; kingdom Viridiplantae; phylum Streptophyta; class Magnoliopsida; order Solanales; family Solanaceae; genus Capsicum; species Capsicum annuum. Next base: position 30,532,757 of record NC_061116.1, read on the forward strand.
AATCCTTTTTAAAACAATTAAATCCATGACTATGAGGTTTAGGATAGTCCCACATACCTTAGATTACTTAGTTCCGAGAATAGAACCCGAATCTCAACTCGTTTCTTAGAAATCTTGGATTGAAAGGCTTGAATTCTTGCATTGAAGAAAAATCCTAATTTCCTTTATTCTTGAGAGTAGAGAGGATTGAGATGTGTCTAAAACTTATAATGGATGGATTATAACGCTTAGGGTATGATTTAAATCATGTGGAAGAAATTAGGGGTGGGGAAAATACCAAAATACCCCTTCAAATTCAAATAGAAATTTTTGAATTTCATGGTTGAAGACCTTGGTTGAAAGGTCATCAACCAAGTGATGTCCTATCATACTAAGTCATCACTCAGAATTTGATTTTATGAGTTGCTGGTCTTGGGCGGTGGTGACTTGGGCTAATAGGTCATCACTTAGGTGATGACCTATAAACTTAGGTCGTTACTTAGAAGCTGAAAATAATGGCTCACTAGTTTGGGTTGATGACTTGGCTGATAGGTCCTCACTTAGGTGATGGCTATCAACAAAGGTCGTCACTTTGTTGGTAGACAAACATACTAAAGTAAATTAAGTATAACTTTTAGCTTCGATATCGGATTAAGGTGAAGCCAAATGCGTTGGAAAGATGACTTAAATATCTTTATTTTGGTATATAGTAGGATGCACAACTCATTAAATACTATGAATAATGGTTGTTAAAAGTTAACCCAAGCTGAAATATTCGATAAAACTTAATCGATAGAAATATTCTCAACTCATCTTTGAGTTAGGAGATATTTGTGACCTCAATTCATATCCATAGGTATTCCCATAGTATATAATGATCATAACACTTATAAAAAAATAATCATTGGGTTTGGGTCTATACGCATAGGAAGGACAATTTGAAATCTAGCTCAAGAAAATGCGGGGTGTTACAAAATCTCCTTTACTGATTGATTTCTCATGAACTTTCTTGTTATAGTCAACTTTGAATGAGAAAAACTCCTATACTACATAGTATTTTTATCTTAAGGCCCACCAAATACAGATAATTGAATTAGCTTTCCAACGAATATAGTTAGTCTTAATCTGATGTCAAAATAAAAGTATATGGTCATTTTACTGAACCCCTATCAAGTTATCTGACTACCTATGACTCTATCCTATAGTCTATAGGTTCAACCTATGAGGTTGTAGGTTGAGGCGGTATATAGGGTTCTGAGAGCTGAAAAATGGCCTGATTCCTACGACATTACCTACTGTCCGGTGGTTTAATCTACAAGGTCGTAGGTAGGATCATGAGAGCTTAAAAATGAGGTCTGATTCCCACAACCTTACATACAGCCTATAGGTTCAACCTACAGTCCATAAGTCAAGTCGTGGGAACTTATTTTCGGAAAAAATAATTTGGTAAGATTAGGGGTGTTTTGGTCATTTTTCTTATGAGGTACGACCCTTATATGCTTAAAACACGTTTTGAACACTGAGTTACAATGTTTCTCAAATAGAATACATTAGAAGCTCTTCCTTCTCCACTAAAACATTCTAAGAGGAATGAACACTGAGGGTTTGAGATTCAAGGCTTTGATTCAAGCTCTATTCATTAAAAAGGCATGTTGAACACTCCTTACTCAAAGTATTACTTTATTTTGTTGATTTATTTTGTAATATGTGTTCTTTAATGACTGTTTGAAACTAGGTTAAGGAGATTATTGTGAAAAACTTTATATTGATTTCTCTTTTTGTTTTATGGGTTTTTTAAGCATTATTAATGAACTTTGAGATGTAATATGTTCTATAAAAATGGTGAAATTATTAACCTAGATTCAAAACCTTCAAGGATTTTGCAGAATGAAAATATGACCCTCAACCTAATTCAAAACTTGGGTTTTCTTTATGGGAATTATAATTTTATGACCGTCATTTGGATAAGGTATGAGATGAAAGAATGAAAGGATAAATAACTTTTTGAAAAAACTTGGGGTTTATGTTTATGAATTTTAAAGATGAATTTAGGAGTCTAAAGCATTATATTAAAATAGTTTGGCATGTTATGAATGGCTTGCATATCTTGGTATGATAATACCAATATGGAAATGCCTTAATAAAAGACCACATGGATAATAATGTGTGTAAAAATATTTTAATTAGGTATTAAAGGGAATTTTGTAGCTTCATCGAGAAGATATAGTCCTTTTAACTAACACTTAAAACTGCATTTGCCAATGTTGGGAGGTCTTCTCCTGAATAGAGAATGATTGTTATATGCTTTCTTTGTGAAGTACTATATAGTTATGTTTATGGTAGATATTTACCATTGATGTCCTTATCAAATCTTAGTCCATGCAGCTAATATGGATTGGGGCTTCATCGATAGCCTATAGGTTACATGATGATGCTAAAAACCTGCATAATCCAGGATTAAATTTCAAATGGTCATGTCTTTATGTTCCTTCCCATATCCCATACTTTATTATTATTATGGATGATGAAAATAAGCTTAATGACTAGTTTTGTAAATAAATATTTTATTCCTTTCACTGGGTTGCATGCCAGTATTCATCGTACCGACCGTCCTCGGGCATTATATTATTTTATGATGTAAGTTTGGAGGAATTTCCATTATTCTGTGTAGCATTAGGGCACTCGTATCCTCTCTTGGATAGCTGATGAGAAGTAGTGATCCCTCTATCATCTAAAAGGGGATTATTTATATCTCTTATAGTCTTATTCTATTATTTTAAGATTTTTATGGCGTAGTCCGATATATGTCCCAACTTAGGAGTACTCTTAAAGTTAGAGTCTTTGTAGACAGATGTTGGCTAATAGTTTGGATTTGATTCTTATGATATGGATGTTATTTTATTTTTATATTGAACCTTTTTTCATATGGGCTTGTTTTCACAACTTTATATATGACTATGCTTATGATATAAAGCTAAGGGGTCATCTCAGGACTTCGTTAATTTAGGATGTCCATCACAGCCAGGGCCATGGTTTGGGTCATGAAAAAATTGGTATCAGAGCATGGGTCAAGGTCCTAAGGTATTTTTGTAAATTTATATCAAGTAGAGTCCCTTTTAGGGATGTGTAGCGTGCCATACTTATAAGAGGGAAGCTACATGGCATTTAAGAAATATTTCTGGTTCATTCATATTCTAGATCATGCAATAGTGTTGTCCATATAAAAGTTATCCAAATTCCTTCCTTTCTCTAGGCTATGTCTCATTATCAAGGTGATACAACTGCAAAAGCATAGGTTCCTAACAATGTGGTCCTTTTTAATTGAGTCTTCAAAAAATTATGAAATAGAAGATGGACTTGAAAGGGGTATTAGTGCTTCAAAGTGTATTAATTCAAGTGTATACCTCTATATTTAGGAATTAAGCATTTTAGCTCATGGTAAGATGTGTATTCAATCCCTTTCAAAATGTTATTATAAACATCTCGCTTAAGGAGAAATATATATAAACAAATGTTGGGATAGTATGGGGTGTTATGACCTATGAGTAGTAAGATTATCCTAAGGTTAGTGTATGAAGTCATAAGTTTAGGGGTCAAAGCGGGGGTAGCTTATGAGTAAAAAAGGTGGTCGTATTCATGTAACCTTTAAGTGAATGAAGGGGTGGTATGCTATTATGGTGATTAGCCATGGTTATAGAAAGACTTGTAGATTTTATGGTACTTAGTAGAGAAAATGATTAGTTTTGATGATTTTGATCTTATTTAAAATAGGAAAGGAGCTCATGATAAATAGTTATTGTAGTAGTAAAAGTTAATCATATGTTGTGAATAAAAGGATAGATTGGCTCATAATTTATAAATTTATGCATTCAATTGGGAAATCTTAGAAAGGGGGAGTCAGTGGCGTTTATAGAATTTTAAAGGTAGTTTAAAGGCATGTACGGGTAAGGATATGGTAATGGAATGTAATGGGTTATGTTATAAGATTAAGATTTACTATCTTGATTATGTAGTTTAACTACACCGAGAGTCACTTTATTTTTTTATCTAGCAGTTGTAAGCCAGTCTAGTAGGTGAGAAGATGTGTAGAAAATTTAAGGTATAGTAGTAATGTTATGAAGAAGATATTCTTGGAGGCCATATTTAAGTGAAATAAGGAATTTAGATTGATCAATTTGTCATATATTTTGATGGACTGGTACTGTATGTGGGATGTTTTATTGATAATTCATGATTGGTAATAGATGTTAAGCTTTAGATATTGATAATGGTGATAAGAATGTTAGCTCGAAGATAGTGATTCAAGATTTGTAGGAGTAAGTTAGTAGGCTTGGTTTGATGTGTGAAAGAGCTTAAGGTTGATAACTAAAGAAAATTTTGAGTGGATAATTGTGATACACATACACACACACACACATATATATATAAATATGCATGAGGACTAGTGTTGAAATGACACATTGCACAAAGTCATTAGGTGGATAAGAGCGTTAGGTTTATAAGAATAAGTTGAACCTCAGGTAGCATATTATTAGATGAGGTTTTAAGTGTCAAAGTGCCATGTGTACCTAGTACATGTTCTTGAATCTCTTTTATGGAGAAGTCTAGAGACCTGTTATAAGGTTGTCTTTTAGAGATGAATTGAGGAAAACATAGATAGATGATGTGAGCCCTTGGTATAATTTTAAAAAATTTTGTTAAGTGGTGAAGTTATGAAATCAGATGTTTAATGCTAGTATACTAAGGAGTGGACAATGGATTATTATGTATTAATAAGTGTGGATGTGTATGCTCGTGAGAGTGTGAGTTATAGGGTGATGACTATGGAACCTAGCAAAAAAATTAAGATTTGTATATAGAGAAGGGATATCCTAGAAATAACTTCGTGTCCTTATATTATAGTATTGAGGGGAGAGTTAGGCATTCATATTTTTAGTGATACCCTCATTGTGCTGAGTGCAGTGCTTATTTATTTAATGATGGGATATGTCCGCAAGTCTAGGATAGTGACCTTCTAGCTAAGGGGGAGATTATGAACTAAGGAAGATCTTGAATTTTCTCATGGTGGTGAGTTTCAGGGAAGAGTCATGAAAAATTTATTCTTATCCTAGAAAATTCCTCCTACGTTGATTTAAAAGGATATTCTACCAATGTCTTATGTATTCAAATGTGCCTACGCCTAAGGTCTGATTTCTATATACAACATATATCCATGATCCTTCCCCTGAACTAAAAGAAATAATGTCTCTCAGCAATCCAAGCTTCCAAGTATTCAAGCTCTATTTTATAACACTCATGATCCATAAATTCATGTCTCAATTTATGCTTAGTTCTATTAAACTATACTCTCTATATATTTCCAACTAATTTATGTCATGTCTTATCCTAAAGTGACGCTTTTTATGCAAACTCATGACTATTCTCAGTTCTTAGAATGAGAAGTAATAGCTTTAATAGGTAATCCTTGTCTTATTCCTTCGAATATATGAATCCTAGCTCTATGCTAGATAACTCAGGACATTTTCTCTTAAGTTTCTCATAGTACCCATTCCTAAGAGCTCATACTATATTTTGTTTATGTCTTATCAACACTCTATTTATGACTTAGGTGTTTACTATAGAGTATTCCATGCCTACTATACCGTATCTCACTTCATAGATCTCATCTTTAGTAGTACGACATATAAGAGTCACAATTGAGAAGTGTCATTTCTATTCTTGATGCTTGTACTCTAGTCCCTCAATGACCCTCCTTGTGTTAGGATGACAGTAGATATGGAAGTGTATTAATGATTTAGATATGAGAGTAGATGTTCTTTATTATAAATTTTTTTTGTATGACCACTCGAGCTAAGGTTATAAATAAAGAAGGAAGAGTGAATTGAACTTTTGTTATGTAAAATAGTAAGGAAGGGGATGTGTGGTAAAAATCCTTGTGAATGTGATTAAAAATGCTAATTTTAGGTATGGAAGAGCATAAAAGGGTATGTAGTAATAATAGCCTTGGATGTTATGATTGATGGATATGCAGGTCTTTGTGTTATGGGGCTTGTACTCTTTGATTAAGATTTAAGGTTGTTTGATTACAGTGATAAGATGGAGTAGTATTCTTAGATGGATGTAAAGTATAAAGCCCTATAGCTTAAGCTAGAACTTTTTAACTCCAGTTTAGGCTTCAACATGGGAGAAATATGCAGTTAGGATTTAACTCTTATAGTTCTATGTTTTGTGGGGGAATTATAAGATTAGAATGGTAAAGTGTAGCATTTGTGGCTGAAAGCATAGTGGAGAAGCATCGCTAAATTTAAGGGCTATTCGATGCATCATTGGAGGCGAAGAATGATTCGCTTCTTATGTCCCGCAAAAATCTTGTTTCATGTAAAGTATCAATACAAATTAAGACCTAGGATCGCAAAATAAGGTCATGTCTTATGTTGTAATGATCATGTTCTAAAAACTTATGCCCAAGATCATCTCTATTTTAAGTCTCATTAACTCGTGGTTCATGCTTTTATAGTTTACTCTGTGTTGTCATGAAGCTCTTTTTGATACCTATGTATGTCCTGGTTAGGGAGAATTCCTAATGTGAAGCTATATCCTTTATTTTGTACTTCTAGAGCATCAATAAGTTCCTATCCATCATTTGAGGATGCCCTTGGGGATATGTTTATGGATTTTAAAATAGAATTTAGAGTCTAAAACTTTTAATAAAATTAGTATGGCATAATAAGAAATGGCTTGCAACTCTTTGTACGGAGATATCAACATGGGAATGCCTAAATAAAAGTGTCCATGGTTTAATTGTTGTAAAAATGTTTTAATTGGGCTTTAATAGGAATTTAGGAGCTTTATGAGAAGGTATAGTCCTTGTGACCAACTGAAACACCCTTGGTTTTGGTCCTTTGAAAATTTCTTAGGTTATAATTTTCTATTAATCATATGACTTACCATATAAGTTGTATAGTGAGGATACAGGTCGTGTGACCTAATCTGTATGATAACTAGTGTTTGGTGGATGAGTTTCTTGTTTAGTTATAGTTTGGTGGTATGGGGCATAGGTTGGTGACGGGTTGGTTGGTTGATCCTTCACTTAATCTAAAACTTTGTGATTTGATTTGCATCTGAATGAGAGTGGCTCACTAAGAGTCATAAGGATAGGGTACGAGTGGTACAATCTAAATCATATGTTGTCCAGTGTCCAGCCTAAATATTTTTGCCTAGGTTGCGGGTTGAAGGTACGAATTGTATGATCATGGTATGACTGGGGAAAAAAGAGTCTTTTAGTGGACAATATGTGATGTACAACATCCTATCTAGGGTATGAGTGATGGGTACCACTCGTATGATATGGGTATGATTCAAAGGGGAAGTCATACCTTCCTGTGGGAATTTTTATAGTTTAAGTTGGTGGTATTCTAGATATTTTCCCTCTTAACCCCTTATGGAACCACGACCTAAAACACTATTGGAACATTATTTAACCTATTATTCTAATCTTAAATACTTAAAAACTCTCTCTAAACTCTCTCAAGCTCTTTGGTTAAGCAAAGGCTAGTGTTTCCTTCAAGGTGGTCAATTAAGGCTCTAAAGGGGTGATTTCTCTCTATCTTCTTCATAATCTAAGGCATCTTACTCCTCCCTCATTGTTAGTTCAACTAAAGGTAGGTTTTATGAATGGTTTTTGTGGCATAATTGTGATATGGTTTTGGGTTATGAATTATATATTGGGAGTTTTGGTTGTCAATGGTTGATTTATGTTTTCCCATTTTCTACTTATGGTTTTCATATTATAATGGTAGTTTGAACATGTGGTGCATGGGAATGGTCAATTGGTACTTGGTTTTGGCTTTGGAAACTATATACCCTCAACATGTTTGGTAAGGTGCATATGAGAATGCTTTTATTATATAGTTGGACTTTCATTAAAAAATTTGCATGGTATTATATAGTAATGGAACCTAAATTGGTTAAATGGTGTTAATAGATAAATTGCAAGGCCTTTGTCACCATAGCTTTGATTAAAAATATTATAGGGTACATGGTAATCCTTCAAGTGAATCTAATAATGGAACCTATGGGGTAGGTGGGACATTGCTTGCAAGCTATAGTAGGTATGGCGATACCACTTCTTATAGACTTGGTTAATAATATATGGAATTAGTAGTTTGGCAGTCTGCTAATGGTTTTAACTGGTCAATAATGTCGGGTTGTGTTAGATAACCATGAAGGTGTGAGTCCAATAGATGGATACTGGAAACTAATATTTGCCGACATGAGGATTGGTCATGGCGACGTTATACTAGTGGGGTACATAGAAATCCCCTAAGTTAAACTTGTATATATGTATCATGGAGGGTGAAGGGTACACGGGAATCCCCTGCCCCTATGATATCTCAGGTATGTGTGGCTACACGCATCGGGGCACGTTCAGGGTATAACACTAGACCCATATAGCCCATGGATGGTTCTAGGATGGTTAATATATATTTGTATAGATGTTAATACATATGGTTATTTACTTAGTTTTAAATATTGGCATTATTTTATCCTTATCCTTCGTACATGCTAGTGTTTCTCTGCTAACCCATCTTTAGGCATTGTATCCCCACACGATGCAGGAACCGACCATACGACTCTTCCTTCTCAGTTATTGGATTTAGGAACAACTTAGAGTTGGATTGAAGTGGTGAGCTTCCATATGCTAGAAGGCTCTATTTCATGTTGTGGTCTTATCATCGTACTTTAGTTATTTCTTAGACTTAGATTTTGGCTAAAGTCGGGGGCATGTCCTGACTATATTCTATTTTTATTTTGAATAGAGGCTTTGTAAGAGTATTATGGGTTGGTATAGGTGGTGTCAGCCTTGCTATTTCTATTGGTATTATGGTTGATACCAATTGGCTACATTTAATTTGTGATTATTCCATCTTATTATGTTATGTAATGGTTATAGATTGATTTACGTTACGGTTATTGGTTCGGTAATGGTTTGACTTGTTTGGGTTAGTCATGGTCATAGACCTATCCCAAAGTCTTGTGTGGTATATAACTCCATCTTGTTATATATTCAGAATTTATCTAAATCAAGGTATGTATTTGGAGGTTGGGTTGGGTATCGAGGGTGGTCCCCAGTCCTATTTGGACTTAGGATGCCCATTACAGCTAGGCCCTAGTTCGGGTCATATCAATAATAATGGAAAATATGTTTCCCTATGTGGGAGGTTTTGTCCTGAAATGTGAATGACCATTGTAAGCTTGCTTCGTGTAGTAGTACACAATTGTTTTATTAAGGCTATTATCTATTGGTGACTCTATCCTAAACCTCAATCAATATGGCTACTATGGATTTTAGTCCTACTGGTTGGGGGTACCAGAACCATATAGCCCCTGGGTTATTATAGGTCTATGAAAAGCTACATAGTTTAGAATTAAGTTTTCAATGTTCATGTTCTATGTTCCTTGGCCCTGCCCCCTCTTTTAATGTTATTCTTGATAATGAACATATGTTTTATGACTCATTTTGATATAAGAATGGTTTTATCCCTTTTCCTAGGTTGTATGACAGTACTCGTTATACTGGCCATCTTCAATGCTACATTGTTTCATAATTGGGGGACTTTTATTATAATCATGTGCAATGTTAAGTGGTTCATTTCCCTATCGGATAGCTAGTAAAAAGTGGTGAGCCCTTCATCTGGAAGGCATGGTTAATTTTTAGTCTTTTTATCATTTCTGTTCTTTTAGTTTTCTTTGGCATAGTCGGGGTCATGTACTGACTTAGTGGATATTTAAGGATTGAGGATTTGTAGACGGTATTGGGTTGTTGTTCTTTTGGATTTCTTCTGTATTATGAATTTCTCTCTAATGATATATTGAACCTTTGATTTTATTGGTTGCCTTCCAGAAATTTCTTATTATTCTATTCTTATGATGTAAGGCTAAAGGGGTTATCTCGGGCCTTGGTTGACTTGGGGTGTCCTCTATGGCCAAGTCCCTAGTTTGGGTCATGACAAGCTTTGTATCAAAGCACGATTCAGGGTCACTGGATTTCTATAAAGCTATGTCAAGTGGAGTCTCATTTATGGGTATCTTGTGTTCCACACTTACAAACGGGAGGCTGCAAGGCATTTAGGAATGTTTCTCCTTTTTGTATTCTATTTCATGCTAGAAAGTTTAGTTACTATGAATTTCATCTAACTTTTGACTTCTTTGCATTTCAGATCATGCCTCCACAAAAATGTTGAGGAGGTTTGCACTACTTACAGAATGCAAACTCAATATAGGACCCGTACACCTAACTTCACTACTCTTCGCGGGGTTCCACCAGTAGAAACTCCTCCTTCTCAAGCTCCTCGGAATGGTATTAAATGTACGCAATCCCCACCGAGAGATGTCTCGAATGCTGAGTTCCTTCAGTTCGTTCACATGCTTACTCAGATTGTGGCATAACAATATCATCATTTTGATAATGTTAGTTATGCCAGTAGATGATCTAAGGTCATTCGAGTTTTCCAAATCATAAGGTTGAATCCCCTGACTTTCATGGTTTCAAAGCTGAGGAGGATTCTCAAGGGTTTCTGGACAAGATGGAAAAGATCTTCAGAGTTATACATGTTAATAAGACAAAAGGGGTAGAGTTTACAGCTTACAAATTAAAGAGGTGGCTTATTAATGGTATGAGGAATGGTAAGAGTAAATGGCTAAAAATGTTGAGCCAGCAGTATGGGAAGATTTCTTGACTACTTTCTTTGACCGCTTGTTTCCTCAGGAGTTCAAAAAAAGCTAAGGCTGAAAAGTTTGTAAATTTAAGGCAAGGAAAAATGAGTGTCAAGGGGTATGCACTGAAGTTTACCCAACTATCCCAATATGCTCCTGATCTTGTGTCTAATATATGGTCCAGAATGAGGAAGTTTGTTTCAGGTCTTTGTCTTGACTCAGTACTTGAGTGTAAAGCTTCTATGCTAAACAAGGACATGGATATATCAAGGTTTGTGGTTTATATGCAGCAGGTGAAGGATGATAAAAAGAAATAGGAAGAATTAGAGTAAAATCAATATAAAAAGACCAAGTATACAGAGTAGGAGACAAGCCAGCGGAATAGTGAAAAAGGGGGCAAACAATGGTTCAAGAAGAAGACTTAGGGAATTCTCATTTTTCGTCTAGTGCTCTAATGCCAAAGCCTTAGTGATCGGTGCTTCTAGCCTAGCGATGGTCCTAAGGTATAGGGTGCTTAGTCTCAGGCCAGTGTAACTCAGTCAGCCCCACATTGTCCTTTTTGTTACATTTGTGGGAAACATCTTCATGGATATTGTAATGAGGGAAAGAACTTGCACTTGAATTGTGGTCATCTAGGTCATATGCAGTGAGAATACCCCTCAACTAAAGGTGCACTTGGTGCTAATGAGACTTTGGCTGCCACTTCTTAGTTCCTGCTGCTAAAGGTGCTACTTTAGGGATGGGATATAGCCATAATCACCTAAACTTTCTACACATCAGGAATCCAAGGCATCCCCCGATGTCATTACTAGTATGTTACAGCTTTTCTCCCATGATGTTTATGTCTTGCTTGATGTCGGTTCCACCCTATCCTATGTGACTACTTATGTGTTTGTACAATTTGGTTTTTGTCTCAAAGAATTTCTAACCTTTCCTAATTTCTACCCATATAGGTGAGTTTATTATTGATAGAATATTTTATAAGGGTTCTATGGTGTCCATCTTTCATAGGGAGACAATGGTAGATTTGATAGGAATAGCTCCACTTATACTATGCCACTTTGGACTGTAGAACTTGAACGATCACTTTTTATTTCCCCAACGAATCGATTATAGAGTGGGAGGGGAGTTCTCTAGTACCCAAGGGGAAGTTTATTTCTTATCTTAGAGCTCAAAAATTGATATTTAAAGGGTGTTTGTATCATTTAGTTTGGGTCAAAAATTCTAAATCTGGAAGTCCCTCCTTGTAGTTTCTGTAGATAATAAATTTCCTGATGTTTTATCGATGATCTTCCTGAAGTTTCTCTCGATGGAGAAATAGACTTTGAGATTGATCTTTTACCAGAAACTCATCCCATTTCTATTCCATCATATAGGATGGCTTCGACAAAGCCGAAAGGGTTAAAGGAGCAGCTGAAAGACCTCCTAGATTAGGGTTCTATTCATCCTAGTGTTTCTCCTTATGGTGCTCTTGAGCTCTTTATACGAAAGAATGGTGGGTCTCTCCGGATATGTATAGGCTACTACCAGCTAAATAAGGTCACTGTGAAAAATAAGTAACCTCTTCCTAGGATTAATTATCTCTTTGATCAGCTTTACGATTCTAAGTGTTTCTATAAAATAGACCTCCATTTGGGTTACCATCAGTTAAAGATTAGGGAAGCCAATATTCCCAAGACTGCCTTCCACACCCGTTGTGGCCATTATGAATTTTTGGTCATGTCTTATGGATTGACTAATTGTCCAACTGCATTCATAATACTTATAAACAGGGTATTTAGACAGTTTTTTGGCTTTGTTAATCATAGTCTTTATTGATGACATCTTGGTGTACTCAAGAAGTAAGGAGAATCATGTCAATCACCTTTGAATTGTGTTATGGACCCTGAAGGATCAGGATTTTGTATGAAAAGTTTTCTAAGTGTGAATTTTGGTTGAGTGTTGTGACTTTTATTGGGCCTGAAGAATTGTGTTGTGGACCCTCTGAAAGATTGCTTGACTGTTGCCCCTGTCTTGACTCTTCCAAAAGGAACTGAGGGGTTCATTTTGTATTATGATGGCTCTCGAGTGGGACTTGGTTGTGTTTGATGAAGCATGGAAGGGTTGTAGCTTATGCTTCAAGACAACTTAAAGTGTACTAGAGAAATTAACCAACTCATGATAGAGAATTAACGGCTTTAGTTTTTGCACTGAAAATTTGGCACCACTATTTTTGTAGAGTATATGTAGATGTCTACTCTGACCATAAGAGATTGTAGTGTTTGCTTACTTAAACAAAATTTAACCTCAAGTAGAGGCGGTGGCTTGAATTACTTAAGAATTATAACATGAGCCTGCACTACCACCCAGGTAAAGCTAATGTTGTTGCTGATTCTCTTATAAGGTTGTCCATGGAAAGCTTGTCTCATATTAAGAAGGAGAAAAGAGGATTCTCTTCTGATTGGGATTTTCCCTTTTGAACTTTGACGATGAGGAGTAATTTTCCATGGAGTGGCTAAGTCAATTCTTGTGGGCGTTAAGGAGAAACAGGTTCTTGATTCCATACTTATGAAAATCAATGATGATGTGGGTGAACAGAAAGTTGTGGAATTTGAAATTGGGGTGATGGTGTTCTAGATATCACGAAATATTATGTGTTCCCGATGAAGATGGGTTAAGGGAGAGGATTTTGACTGATGCTCGTGTCTTTAGGTATACGGTTCATTCGGGTTTGACAAAGATGTATCATAAGTTGAAAAAGATATACTGGTGGAAAAATATAAGGAGAGATATAGAAAATTTTGTTGCCAAATGTATGATTGTCACCAAGTCAAAGATGAGCCTTTGAGATCAGGTGGAACCTCCAAAGAGATAGATCTACCCATGTGGAAATAGTAGAAGATTAATATGGATTTTTTACGGGTGTTCCATAGTCCTGAAATCAGTACAATTTTATTTGGGTTATTATAGATAGAATGACCAAGTTCGCTCGTTTTCTGCCTATGACAATAAATTCTTAAGAAAGGATTATGCAAAGTTTCTCATTTAGTAGATAGTTCGATTTCATGGGTCCAAATTTCTATTAATTTTGATCGTGGTATGCAATTTTATTTAAATATTTGGTGGACTTTTCAGAAGGGTTTAGGTACTGAGGTGAATCATAGTACTTCTTTCCATCATTAAATGGATGGAGACGCAGAACGTACTATCCAGACATTAAAAGATATGCTAAGGACCTGTGCAATTAACTTTAAAGGGAGTTGGGTTGATCATTTTCTTCTTATTGAGTTCGCTTATAATATTAGCTACCATTCAGCATCTCAATAGCTTCATTCAAGGCCCTGTATGGTAGAAGGCATAGATCACCCATTAAGTGGTATGAGGTGAGGGATACTAGATTGTTTGGACCAAATTTGGTGCATCAAGCTATAGAGAAAGTCAAAGTTATTCAAGAAAGGCTTAAGATTCCTCAAAGTCTCCAAAAGTCTTACACGGATGTAAAGTGAATAGAGCTAGTGTTTGAGGTTGATGATACTGAAGGTCTCTCCTATGAAGGGAGTTATGAGGTTTCGGAAAAAGAGAAAGCTTGGTCCTCGTTAAATTAGTTCATATCAAATTCTAAGGAGGTTTAGGAATTTTTCTTATGAGTTGGACTTACTAGTGAGCTTTGTATAGATTTATCCTGTTTTTCATATGTCTATGCTCGTGAAATTTATGGGTGATCCTTTCTTGGTAGTGCCTATTGATGATATTGGCGTGAAGGATTCCTTATCATATAAGGAAATTCCTATTGAAATCCTAGACTGGCAAGTTGAAAAACTAAGAACTATGAAGATAACTTCGGTAAAAGTTCTTTAGAGGAACCAAAAGGTGGAGGAAGCTACGTGGGAATTGAAGGAGGACATTAAAGCTAAATATCCCTTCTAGTTTCCATCCTTGGATGGGAGTGCTTAAGGTGTGAAACTTACATTTTCTCATTGTTCATTTGCTTTTATTCTCTGAATCCATCTATGTTCTTCCTTATGTCATTCTAAAGGTGTCCTAAACTCTCATTCTAGGACGAATGATTGCAAGGGGGATAATGTAACACTCGGGTGTTTGGGATCCTAAATTGAGCTACAAGCAAGCCGACAAGGTCCCCAAATTGAGTGTAAAACATTTCAAGAATGGTTAAGATACGTTGAGAGAAGATTAGGACACAAAATTAGGTCGTGTGTCCCGAGGGGGAAATGCACTATGGCTCCATGCTATGATGGACCCCACGAAGGCTCACTGCCTCACCTCCATGCTATAAGGAGGCTACCTCGCGATGGGCCCCATGCTGCTAGGTTAGGCCTCTACATTTGAGTCTGGATCGCGACCTCTTCCCCTTTCATCAGTGGGAAGTTATTTTAAATTTTTAAGGCCATTTAGGTCCTTTCATATCCTATAAACCATCCCTCCTTCATTTAACATGTTTCTAAGCCTTATAACATCTGTAACCACTCAAGACCACTCAAAATAAGTCATTCTTCACTTCAAAATAAAAACTTGAAAGCTTTAAGGCTAGTGTTCAAGAATACGGCTCATCTCTCTCACAATTTATAGGGAAATCCTCATCAAAAGTCATGTTGAACACTTCTGTACATTATTTATCATTATTTTGCATTATTCTTAATAATCAGATATTTTAATAGTTGTTTTAAATAGGTTTGAGGAAATTCGAGTTGTGAAAGCTTTATATTTATTTTCTTTTCTCTAAATGAATTTCTATGTATGGATGGTGGTATTTCGAACTTAAATGTGTCATATATAAATGGTAAAGTTGGTATTATGGTTTAACAACAAATTATGGGTTTTGCATGATTGCGTTATGAACCTCAAACCATTTTACAATTTCATTTTTCAATGTGGATTTTATACCTTTTCTTGAAATGTTGAAAGTCATAAATAGTTAAAAGGTTTAAACAACTCTTGAAATTCCTGTAGATGCTATAGTTATAGATTTTAAAATGGAATTTGGAGTCTAAATGTTATAATGAAAATGGTATGGCATAATAAGAAATAGTTTACAAATCTTAGTATGACGATACCAATACGGGAATGCCTTAATAAAAGACTCCATCGATTAATAGTTGTACAAATATTTTAGTTGGGCTTTAATGGGAATTGTGTAGCTTTGCCGAGAAAGTTTAGTCCTTTTGACTAACACTAGAAACAACATTTGTCTGCGTGGAAGGTCTTGTCCTGAAATATGGATAACCGTTGTGTGCTTACTTTGGATAGTAGTATAAAATTATTTTAGGGAGGCTATTGTCTATTGGTGAATCTACCCTAAACCTCAGTCTATGCGGGTAAAATGAATTGAGGCCCCGCCAATTAGGGGTACTGGACCTATATAGCCCATGGGTTACAAGAAGTCGGTGAAAAGCTACATAGTTCAGAATTAAGTTTTAAATGGTCATGTTCTATGTTCCTTGTCCCTACCTCTTATTTTAATGTTATTACGGATAATAAACATGTGTTTTATGATTGATTATAATATAATAGTGGCTTTATCTCTTTCCCTGGGTTGCATGCTAATACTCGTCATACTGACCGTCTTTGGATACTACATCATTTCATGATATATGTTTAAAGACCTTTTCTTGTGATCTCATACAGCGTTAGGTGGTTCATTTTCCTATTAGACAACTGGTGCGAAGTAGTGAGTCCTCCTTTATCCGTAAGACATTTTTACTTTTCAGTCTATTTATCATTTCTATTTTTTTTTTATTTTCTTTCGTATCGTCGAGGTCATGTTCTGAATTAGGGGATATTTAAGGATAGAGGCTTTGTAGACAATATTAGGTTGTTGGTTTATGGATTTGGATTTGAATTATGAACTTCTTTATTATGATATATTGAAATTTTCATTTTACGGGTTGCCTTCCACAAATTTTATATTATTATGTGTATGATGTGAAGCTGAAGGGATAATCTTGGGCCTTGGTTGTCTTAGGGTGCTTATCACAACCAGGGTCCTGGGCTGGGTCATGACAGAATTAGCTAGCAGCACATAAAGTTTCTCCTTAATCTGAAGTCAGAGTAAAAAGTTATGGTCATTTTACTGAAGTCTTGTCAAGCTGTCTAATTATCTGTAACCCTATCTTACGGTCCGTAGGTTCAATCTATCAGGCCGTAGGTAGGGTCATGAGAGCTAAAAATTGGTTTGATTCCTACAACCCTACCTATGGTCTGTAGGTTCAACCTACGGGGCTGTAAGTTCAACCTACGGGGCTGTAGATTCAACCTACGGTAGGTCCTGAGAGCTAAAAAATAAGGTTTGATTCCCATGACCTTACCTATGGGTCATAGGTTTAACCTATGGTCCGTAAGTCAAGCCGTGGGAACTTGTTTCTGAAAATTTTCTTTAGGTAAGCGTAGGGGTGTTTTGCTCTTTTTCCTTATAAGGTCCAACCCTTATAAGCTTAAAACCCAATTTGAACACTAAGTTATGATCTTTCTAAAAAAGAATACATTAAAAACTCTTTCTTCTTCCCCAAAATATTTTAAGAGGCAAGAATACCTAGGGTTCAAGATTCAAGACACAAATTCAAGCTCTGTTCATCAAAAAGTCATGTTTAACACTCCTTACTCTAAGTATTGTGATAAACTGTATATTGATTTCTTTTTTTATGGGTTTTCTAAGAATTATTCATGGTTTTTGATATGTAATATGTTCAATAAAAATGGTAAAATTGTTATCATGGTTTCACAACCTTTATAGATTTTGCAAGATAAAAATATGATCCTCAACCCAATTCAAAACTTGATTTTTCTTCATGGGAATTATGACATTTACATCATCTTTTGAGTACAATATGAGATGAAAAAAATGAAAGGCTATATGACTTTTTAAAACACTTGGGGGTTATATTTATGAACTTTAAAGATGAATTTTGGATTCTATAACATTATATGAAAATGATTCGGCATGTTATGGATGGCTTGCTAGTCTTGGTATGACAATACTAATATAGAAATGCCTTAATAAAAGACTCCATGGATGATTATGTTTGTAAAAATATTTTAATTATGTATTAAAGGAAATTGTGTAGCTTCACCGAGAAGGAGTAGTTCTTGCGGCTAACACTTGATACTGCGTTTGCCAATGTTGGGAGGTCTTATCCTGAACGAAGGATGACCATTGTATGCTTGCTTCGGGCTGTAGTATAGAGCTATGTTTATGGTGACTATTGATTATTAGTTTGTTCAGCCTAATCTCAATCCATACGGATAACATGGATTGGGGCCACACCGGTCGGGGGTACCGGACCCATATAGCCCATAGGTTATAGAATGATAGTGAAAAGCTACATAGTTTAGGATTAAATTTCAAATGGTCATGTCTTTATGTTCCTTGTCCCTTGTCCCACACTTTACTATTATTACTATTATGGATGATGAAAATAAGCTTTATGATTGGTTTTATAAATAAATATTTTATTCTTTTCCCTTGGTTGCATGTCAATACTCATCGTACTGACTGTCTCCAGACGCTACATCATGAAGCGAAATATTTTTTTCATTGTTCTATGCAGCATTAGAGCACTCATGTTCTCTCTTGAACAATTAGTGATAAGTGGTGAGTCCTCCATCATCCAAAAGACAATTGTTCATTTCTCTTATGTTTTTATTCTATCATTTTAAGGTTTTTATGGCATAGTTGGAGCCATGTCCCGACTTAGGAGTATTCTTAAAGTTAGAGGCATCGTAGACAGGTGTTGAGTAATGGTTTGGATTTGATTCTTATGACATGGATGTAATTTTATTTTTTTGTTGAACCTCATTTCACATGGTCTTGTTTCTGCAACTTTAGATATGACTATGCTTATCATATAATGCTAAGGGGTTATCTCGAGCTTTCATTGGTTTAGGATATCCGTCGCAGCCAGAGCCATTTTTTAGGTCGTGAAAAACTTGATATTAGAGCACGGTTCACCCATGTCGAGTATAGTATCGCTTATAGATGTGTAGCGCACCATACTTATAAGAGGGAGGCTACGGGGCATTGCCAAAACACCACACGCCAACTATAAAAGATCATCCAAAACAAGTTTTAAGGTTTTCCACAAATAACTTTTCAGTTGCACTACACTGATCAATGTCAAGAGAAACATGTAGCAATCCATATTGTTTCAAAGAATTAAAAACACAGATCAATAAAACAATTACCATGAATGGTAACAAATCCATTTTTTTTGTTTCAAAGTAAACCAAAGAATAGGAAGCGCAAATGCGGATGGAGAAAAAAATATTAGACGTGCTTCCAACCCTTCAATTCTTTACTCATCTTCACAGATTATATGGAAAGCTGCCACGCAACCACAATCTGCAAGGGACACGAAAATACTCATCATTCATCATAATAATGATTACGTAAAAATCAGAAAAAGAATAATTGAAACGACTCTGATGGATCTTTTTATCTACAATAACTTGGAGAAGATTAGAACAAAAACAAAATACAAAGTGCATGTCCATGATAAACATTATTCTATTTAAACATGCATTATAATAGTAAGGCCTCCATAAATGTTTCGTTACTAATGCTTATTTGGGAGATTCGAACCTGCTACTTCGAATCCATACTGGAACCAAAGGATTTTCATTATTTTTAACAAAAAAGTGATAATTTGGGATAATTTGGGCATCAAAGAAGTAAATGGTAAGAACCTGGACAGGCCTCACTGCAACCAGACGACTAACTCGACCTTCCCTAACACCCCGATTTGGACAGAAATAGGATATAGTCTGTGGTCCAGACTGCTGCACTTCACCATCATCGGCTATAATAAATGTTCCTCCGAGATTGTTTATAGAACATGAACCCTGCAGGATGGCTTGTATAATCATGAGATAAGTATCTTAACTCTTAAGCGTATGAGGAAGACAAATTTAGTATCCCAAGTTCAAAAAGAATATTTACTACCATATAAATATTTATTGTATCTATATTATGAAACTTAATACTTCCTTAGCTACTTCATTCTAAGTAGTTTCCAATATATTAAATTTATTTTATAACTCATCCAATGCTAACTGTTATGGCAGTGATGTGTTCAATGCCCTTTTGACCAACTATGCACACTAGTCGAGTCAAATGATTGTTTATTATTGTATTTATAAAGAAGAGTTTTGTACCAATTAGTTTAAATATCTTATGAAACTGAATTGCTAAAACTTCCATAGCTATAGGATCCTAACTAGTTTACCGTATATTGAATTCATTTTATTAGATTACCAAATGCTAATTATTGTGCTGCCTAATGTGTTCTATTATCTTTTGACCAACCATGGATACTCGTCGAGTGCAATAAATGGACTCCCACTAATCTCTCGGAAGAAATAGTAAAATCCTTTTTGAGATCACCATCAACAACATTTATTCTACTTTAACTACCCAGGGGATCAAAAACCACAAATATCAAAACACATTTTCAGGTAGAAATGATACCAACTTGATAGTAGATGTCACCAAACTTCCAATAATTAGACTTCCTTCACTGCCCCACACCACAACATCCCTCCCCTCAAAGAAAAAGATAAAAGGAGACACTAGGTGCCATCTCAGTCTCCAAACCAACTCGAGCACATATGTGCTCATATACCTCGTTAAATGGAAATGGTGACATTGGTGCACATCTGTTCATTATTCATTCTCTGCGTTCTATTATGGAGATAGTACTACATTTTAACTTTGGTGGAGCAAACACACCTTTTTAGACCCAAGATTGGTGTATCCAGTTTGAACTGCCTAGAAGTCAAAAGTTCAAACACCATACAGCTTGACCGCATTTGAGCTCAGCTGACATGACTATAAGAAGCCTGTCTGGCTTGAGTTTAGCTTTAGCCTTCTTAAGTTGTGTTAAATCTACACTTACCTTCTAAAACCCAAGGCAATGATGCAAATAACACATTATTTCATCGCCATACCTTTTTCAGCTCTATTTAAACATAACCTAGCCTCTACACCTGATGAGCTTCTGCATACCAGTAAGAATTCTACCACGCATAGCATCAGAAATCTCCTTCGCTATATCTAGATATCACACTATGCACATTACCTATTGAACGAGAAATGTAGAGACCCAATGTGTTCAACAGAGTTCTAACTCACCGTAATGATCTAGCACAATCAACTCTCTGGACTAAACTCATGAGATGCAAATAGAAATAATGTGAATAAGATAATCTGGTACCTCATCGGAAGCTGATGAATTTTCCAATATCGGGTTCAAAACTTGACCGAAAGCTGACATGATCATGCAGTTCTGTGCTTGGCCATTGGAATTTTCCAATCTCTTGGTTCTGTTCCGGAAATAAGTCACAACTTCTTCTCCAATATCCTGAAAGGTAAATGGAGTTCTTTGAGTTCACTCCCAATACCCACCATGTACAGCTTGCATACTTTTGTTTAAAAATCCTTTACTTAGTTAAAGAAAATGGAGAGCACACAACAAGTACATTTCCATGTTACTGTCAAACAAATCTCAGGCGCAACTAATGAACATGGAAACCATTGGGAAGATCAACATAAGGTCAAAAAATCTATCAGCAAACTACAAGAAAAACCTGTTTTCATTGGCTGCAACTATCGATAGAGAAATTATAAAACAAGACACTATACAAAAATCAAGCAAGTCTTTAACTAGCATTCAACAAGATGATTGTTTTTAATATGTCTAACAAATGGAGGGAGGAGAAAATCATCATGATGACCACTACCAGGCCACTTAGCAATTCACATTCCTAGTTTTTTTTTTTTAACTTCATGTCTTTGTCTATATGTTTCCTGTACAGCCATCCAGAAGGTCACTACATTATCCTTTACGCCTCTAGGCTTATTAAAACAAGGTAGGAAACCCACAGCCTTTCTTATTTCTATAGACTATTCAACTGTATCATTGATCAAAAATTTAAAAAATAAAAGATTATGCAAAAAGATTTTTACGCTAATGAGTTTAGGTGTCACCGCTTTGCGCGTGTAAACATTACATTTAAATAGAATACTTGTTTAAATAATAAATATGAATATAATAATTAAATTTAATAGTTTTTTAGTATGTAAAGATGAAGAATTTATTTATTAAACCTAATCTTTATCAAAAATATTTTTAAAAGTCGATCGACATTCATCTACCATCTCTAAATTGCAACAAAACAATACAATATGATAGCGACATCAAAATAATACAATTAAATCTAATCTTTACACACAAAAAACTTCTCAAAGTCGTCGACACTCATCTACCACCTATAAACAATAACAAAATAATATGATAATAGAGATATCAAAATAATACCAACTAAACCTAACCTTTACATAAAAAAATTCCTCAAAGTCGACCAAAATTTTTTTATCACCTGTAAACTGCAACAAAATAATATGATAAAAGTGATGTCAAAACAATACAATTGAACTTAAATTTTACACACAAAAATTTCTCAAAGTTGATCGAGATTCATCTACAAACTGTAAACTACCACAAAATAACAAACTAATAAAGATATTACATAATACAATTAAACCTAATATTTGCCTAAAAATATTTCAAAGCAGACCTACATTCATTTAGCATCTGTAAATTAAAATAAAACAATAAGCTAATAAAGATATCAAAACAATACGATTAAACCTAACCTTTATACAAGAAATTCTTCAAAACCAACTGACATTCATCTATAACTTGTGAACTATAAAAAAAAATATAATAGTGATCACAATGCTTTGATTTTGATCAAACTAATTTTTGTCTGAGTGAAAATTTTGACACTAAAGAATAATTTCGAATGAAAACAACGGAGATATATATATACACACATGTTGAATCCTATTATGCTGACAAAAACAGTGTAGAAGTTGAGGGTTAGAAAATCTAACATCCACCAATCTAGATATGCAATCGAATCAAGTTAGATGAGCATCAATCATATTTTCCCAATAGGGCAAACCGATTTGTTCTTTAGTTTAACGTACATCTCAATATTTATAAAAGTATTTCCTTAATAGAGTCCTATTTTTGGAGTATTTTTCTAATTGAACAGTAGGATGGAAAATATTAATTAATTCTCCTACCATATATTTTAGGAAGTCCAGTACAAGAAAAATATTAATTAATTCTCCTACCATATATTTTAACAGTCTCATATATTTTAGGAAATCTAGTTAATATAATAAAAAATAATTAAATAATAAATTAAAAAAATAGTGAAAAGATAGTTTTGTCTAAAGAAGAGTCTTTTAACGAAGGGTAAAAAGTTCAAATCACTTTTCTAAGGGTTTTCACACTTTTAATCTATATCTATAATCTATAATCTATAATATATTAAAAGTGTGAAGACCCTTTAAAAAGTGATTTGAACATTTTTCCCTTCAGTAAGAGTTTCTACTTTAGACAAAATAGTCTTTTCACCATTTCTTTTATAATTTTACTATAACTTTCATAATATTAAGCATTCACTATAATAAATATATGAAAAATAATCAATGAAGAAGGTTTTTATGGACTAATTGCTAGATTTATGGTATATTTTTGGTTTTGGTTTTGTTTTTGGGTACATTACTTTTCCAAAAAGAAAAGGTCAGTTCAATTTTCCAAAACAAAAAGGCATTGTTTTGTTTTTGGTGTACGTGACTTTTCAAGATGAAAGTACCAATAAAACACAGTTAAAATATATGAAAATATAAAATACTGCTAAAAATATTAATTAGAGACCTTTGAGGTGGGATTGAGTGTAATGGGGTTGAAAGAAGCAACTGCTTTTGGTGGTGATCGTCGTGCGAAGAAATTTAAAACTTTTGTAATATCCTGGTCTAGAATGAAGTTATGGATGATACACACAAAAACATAGACTTTGTTATTGACTTGTGTGGTTTATTATTATTGTGTGTGATATTTTCTTTTAATCTTGTTGTGTTTGATGATTGATATATATGTTTATGTTCATAATAATTTTTTGCTTAAGATCATATGATTTTGGTACAACTTCAATTCTCAATTACTATATATTATTTTTTCCTCTTAATGCAGGTGGTAGATGAATGTTCGGTTGACCTTTGAAGAATTTTTTTGTAAAAGTTAGGTTTAATCATATTATTCTAACATCTCAACTATCATATTATTTTGTTGTAATTTCTGTTATGTTATTGTCTACTTTTTTCCTTACTTAATACATGTAGTAGATTCATATTGGATCGATCTTTGAAGAGTTTTTGAGAAAATTCTTCTTTTATTGTACACAACAAAGCTCGCTAACTAATAAACAAACTTCTTGTGGCATGTATAGATGGATTTACAGCTTTAGATGTGCATTCACGTCCCTTCTGGTAAAAAATTAAAATATTATTTTAGCGCCACTTACTCTGCATATTTTGTCACCACGACATAATAATATCACATGCATGAGATGTCTATGAAAATTATTTTCAAATTTTGATATTGCAGGATTTTTGGAGATGTATTTTTGAGAACATACCACTGTTTTTTACTTTGATAATTTACAAATTGGATTTGCTGAAAGTGCTTAGAGCATACTGCAGGAATTGTGACTGAACTATATCATAAAATTGTTTGATTTTGAAATATTAATTTGTAATTTGTTAGCCGAAACTCTTAAGACATTTGTTCTTGTTTTTTGTCTATTTAGTAGTTTGTATGATTCATTAAGAGGTTGCTTAAATTCAAGCACGGCATTGTATGTGAAAACTTTAATGTTGGAAGTTTTACCTTATGTTTCTATAATTGATACAAAATTGTGTTCTCCTAATGCTCTATAGTCTGAGATGATTAGGGTATACAAAGAGTAGATGCACAGATATTCCATGTAAAGTGTGTGAGGCTGAATATAGTGAATATTAGGAGAGGTAGAATTAGACCAAGGATGGAGTGAGGTAATTAGATAAGCCATGGCACATAGGCCAAGGATTAGGCTCTATAAGGTTAGTAGAAGTATTGTTGTGTAAAATGAAATACTCTATTTTATGTGCTTTCTTTAATAAAAATAATTATTGATATTACTAGGAAGCATAATAGTACATGATTATTTTGGCTTCGTAGAGTCAACCAACACAATTTTGAAGAAATACAATGATGACAATTGACACATGACAGCATGAAGTTCAAATTAAAGATCTATGGTATAAAACGTTACGTGTATTGCAGGTAGATTTGGTAACCTCATATAAAATTATGGATAGTTATATTTTTGTGGTTATGAGGTTCATAAATTTTGAAATAATTATTTGAGAGAAGAGTCTAAGGCATTGCTAACATGGAGAAAGATGAGATTGTTGTTGTCCGGATCAAGAGTTTGAACGAAACTGCACAAGGAGTCAAGGAGGTTGCTACGACAACAACAACATATCAAGTGTATTCCAACAAAGTGGGGTTTGGGTAGAATAGATTGTACACAAACTATATCATTGTCTTAGATGAAGTACAGACACTATTTAGACTAGCATCGAAAAATCTAGTGTCGTCTATCAGAAAAAATTAAGGCGTTTAAATCTCAAGATGACAGGAAAAATGAGGACTTCCCTTGATATGTGACTTCATTCAATAACGTGACACTAAGGATTCATCTAAAACAAGAAGTTTTCAAATTTGAACTTGTGGGTTCGAAACTTCCAGAGGAAACAAAGTCTCCTATAGTTTTGAATTATAATGTTGTTTTGCATGGGATATCTTGGCAAAGGATCATGGTTCTGTCGACGTAATAAAAGCTAAATGATTAAAAAAAAGAATCACTTGACATCTTTTAATCTTCTAATTTGCGTTCATTCAGGGAAGAACACCATCATCAATCCTTTACTGTAACCTCAACATTCCAATTGGTAGATTTTATGGCACTTATAAAATCAGTGAACTCATTGAGAATATTGGGATCTATATGAAGGCCATCACATTATTTGAATTTTTTTCTCTACATTAAAAGATTCTACCAAAAGTCATCCAATTAGATAAATTTTCTAAAATAAATAAGTTTTTCCTGTTAGATACACGCACACACATACACATACATATATTATTCGATTTCTTCTTCTTTTTCTTTTTTTTTGAATTTATCTTTTTAATGTTTCTTTAGTTGTCTTCAAATTCTTGTCATTTTTAAGACATAACTTAATTCTTTAACTTGGATCCAATATATTATCACTATAATCATGATTATGTTTTTTCTTTAACTAAATTGGTTTTTTTCTTTTTTGGTTTCTTTAGCATCATTAGTAATTCAAACCATAATGAAGGGTTTGAGACATGCTAAGGTAACAACCAAAGATGACATAATTGGTAATTTGTAACTGTCAAGAATACACACATTAACCTGCAATTTTATATCCTTAAGATTTCGACTTTCGTATCTCTTTTCTCCTTGTAATAATGATTAAATTTATTAAGGTTGTTTATTTCTCTTTGTGTTATAAATGATCTTTATGTAAAGATCTGTTCTTTGAGATGTTATTAGGTAAATTGAATGGGTTGTTATTAGATAAATTGAATGTGATAACCTATAATTTAAAAGCTTGTTGGTGAGAAAAATCGATTTCAAATCTCCCATGTATTTACTTTTTTTGGTAACAAATATATTCACATATATTTAATTATCGTAGGAATGATCTCAAATCTGATGTGAATTAAAATTTATAGATGACTTGTCCTTCTCGTGAGTTTCAATTTGCATATATATTTGGGACATTTTAGATGGTGAGTAGGTGAATTTTCATTGTGAATATTTAAAGTGTCTTTGATTAAAAGCACTTACAGTATATCTCGAAATTATTGATAAAAAAAACAATAATGCATAAAAATGATTTGAATCTCCTTATATTTAGCTTTATTAACTGATGTGAGATACACGTGCAAAGCACGTATGCTAAACAAGTATATTATATAGATATATACATTATAGATATAGAAATATGTGAGACTTTAAAAACCCCTAAATTTCCTTAAAAGACAAATCGTATAATTTTGGAATGAAATGGGCCAAATAGAGAAGAATGGACTCGGATGATAAATTAATCCAACCCAAACTTGTTTAACAACGATACATAGTTGATTAATTAAATATAGGGCAACAACGGAGCAGCATGGGCACTTAGGAAATTTGTTTTCAAAGGTTAAGTCAATCAGAAAATCATGGAGGCACCAAAAAAAGCATACTTAAAGTTTAGATACCGCTAAACAGTGTCTTTATTCATAGAGTTGTACAATATTTATGGGTGAATAAGAAGATCAAATAATCTAAATCAATTCCTAGTTCTTATGAGATACATGATTCCACGGATTTCCTCAAATCCATTTTTCTAGAATGACAATATATAATATTCAAAATAACAGCAATAGATTGCAATCATATCTGCCAACTCATTGAGGAGCAGATTATAATCAAATCTGTCAGCTCATCGATAGAAAAGATTATGACTAAATCTGCTGATTCATTCGACACTCCCCCTCAAGTTGGCATGTAAATATCTAACATGCTTAACTATCTCACAAAGAACTTAAAAGTAGTTCTGAAAAGGCCTTTTGTGAAAATATATAACGACCTGAAATTTTGATGAAATATGTATTTTTGTGTGACTTGACTTGTTTACACCCTCATATAGTTGCGTTGTGGTATTTTTAGGGTGTGGGGTTAATTGACACAATTTCTAATGCATTTTGATGTCATTTGTGTGATATATTACTTTTGGAGGCTTTGAGAACCTTATTATGGACTTCTGTAGTTATCTTTTGATCCGTGCAATGGATGACTAAACTAACTATGCCAGTAGATTCAAAACATTAATTTGAGGCTGGTAACATATTTGATCTGGTTTTACTATTTTTAAATCTCATTTTGACCCTCGGTTTAGAAAGTTGTGATTTTGGGTTTCGAGGGTTAACTTTTTGAAAATGATGATTTTTGAAAATTTGATATTTCCATAAGTCCAAAATATCGAATTTAGTGTGGTTATATAGTTCATTTATATATACGGGGTTCCAAACGAATTTCGAGCACCCTGTTGAAGTCCTTTTTGGACTTAAAAATTTTTGTGCACCAGGTTGCTGGTGCAACATGGATCATAAAGGGTAAAACGCATTAGGGGAATGCGTTTTATTCCTTATTTATCCTAGTCGTTATTGTGAATCATTAATCACAATTGTGACATGCGTTTTTAGTGTAAATATTGCGATCGCGATGTGCAGTCGCAATAGTGACATCCAAAAATCTAGTACGGGTATAAATAGGTCATTTTTGCCCAATTTTGCTCATTTTCAGCTTGCCTCTTGAGAGCTAATCCCTAAAATAGTGTGAGAGCTTAAAAGTGAAGCTTATGGGTGCTTGGGAAACTAGATTAACATTCATTTCTTAATTCTCTTATGAATTTAAGGTAAGAATTCATCCTTTTCTTAGTGAATTTCATGGTTAATTTCTCAAAATCTCAAAACCTTAGGGCTTAATTTTAAAGCTCAATTTTTCTCATTTTCACTTGAATAATGTTCCTAATCCTATAATTACTAGTTTTTCCTTAGTTTACCCTTAAAAATAATTTCGATT